>NC_067167.1:42463721-42623721 GCF_903995435.1 Acomys russatus
TTTGCAGCCTTAGTCCTCTTCCCATTGCTCCACGAAGTTTGTTTTCATCCTTGTTCTCTAATATGAAACTGTTTTAAAATTATTCAACCGGAGATAATTTCATGGGAATGGCATATATTTTATCGAGAAGTGTTGTTATTGTAAAGATACAATTGTTATTTGAGGGCTTTTTAAATTATATTTTTTGTAAAATGTTACTTGACTTGAACAGCTATGTAGGGCAATAACTGCCACTTCCTTCCATCTCAAGAGCCTTCACTCTCTCTCTCTCTCTCTGTCCTAATTCTCGCATGGTTATGAATTTTTAAATTTAATTTTATTACAGTTTATTCAGATTACATTCCAATTGTTATCCCTTTACTTGTATCTTCCCGTTCCCACCCTCTATCCCTAATAATTCCTCCTTTTTCTATATTTGATTTTGTTTTATGCATGGTAGTATTTTGCCTATATGTGTGTAAGTACATTATACTGACTGAACAGTTTAAATTTATAAATATGTATTTGCATATACATATATACATGTAATAACAATGACTACTGAGGTCATGAATGGAAGGAGTGTGGAGGGATATGGTTTGAAGGAGGAAAGAAAAGGCAGAAATTTTGTCACTATATTATAATCTGAAAACTGAAATAAATAAAAAGAGATATCTTGAATTTCACATTTTTATAAATATAGACATTTAATGAAGTTATAAGTGTTTCATCTAGTGGAATACTCAGGTAAAGGCAAGACTCATATGAAAAAAATACTTGAAATTGATGATAAAGTGTTTCCAAGGAAACTGTAACTAGGAAATATCATACTGTTACCCAAGGCTCTTAGGGGAAATTCATTTTCCTATATAGATTTACATTGGTGGAATCAGATTGTAATGTCTGCCACAAACATTAGTAAGAGGGCTTTATCTACTAGACTATGGGCAAACATCATGCTTAGTTTATTAAAAAATATATCTATTGAAATATGAATAACGACTTTATACTTTCTGAAAGAAAAGAGCTGTCTGTGTAAATATAAAATTTCAGTGCAAAAGAAAATTGCTGAAAAATTGATCATGTTTAGCTTTGTCTTAGTTTTCTTATTTATTTTACATTTTAGTTTTGGAAAATCTGCACAGACATAAATTTTTACTGTTATTGTGTCAATGCATTACTCTTATCAGCACAGTATTTCTGGAGAGAGAACATTGTTTCAGTAATTGTTTGAGTGTTGTACTGCAATCTGTACATTAGAATTGACATCCTTAGCAGAATTAAATATCTCCTTTCCTAAAGACATTTTAAAAGCATAACAGTGGGCTCTAGAGATGGCTCAGTGCTTGGAAATGCTTGCTGCTCTTACATAGAATTGAGCTTGGTTGGGTGACTAATGGCTGACTTTAATTCGAGTTGCAATGGAACACTAACCTTGTCTAGGCATTCACTGGCAGCCACATGTATGGCATTATATACTCTCAGACATTTAGATTTTGAAAATGTCATAAGGAATCTGAATCACAGATCAAACATTTGTCCTAGACCCATTGAACAGTCTTTTTTAATTTGAAAAAATGACAAGAATTTGTTTCTAGACCCAAAGATAAAATCATCGTTTCTATATTTTTCTTGGATTATTTTTAAGTGAGGACAAGATATACTGAGAGGTTATATGTTTATTTATATACTTTTTAAGCTTAACACAAAATTCATTACGCAAAGGCTGTACCAAACAAATGAGAAAATTTCCTTTCTACCAGCTACTGTTAAGTCCAGATTGGGAGGATTCCCCCAAACCACTAGCAAAGTCCTATGTAAAAGCAAAGGGCCTTTATTCCAGCAAGCTATGGTTGACCTCTCAGATAAAATGATGACCACCTGAGGGGAACTTGCAGACCTCTTTTAAAACTGGAAAGGGAGGTTCCAAGGTGGGTTAGGTAAACTTTACTTCTATTGGCACAGAACAGGGGCTACAGTAGCAGTACATCCGGGATTTGTTAGGACTCTGGTCTGGAGCTAGGAGCCATCTAAACTGGTTCAAACTGGACCAAACTGGTAGGTATTCTTGAGGCTATAATGACTCTGGTCAGGAGTTAGTTGCTCTTTAAACTCATAGCTAAACAAGCCTGTCTTTCTCAGGCCCGGTGTGCTGGAGGCTCCTGATTGGCTGTCTGTTGCTAGGGGTGATGGTTAAACATTATCAGATGTGAGGTGATAGAAGCACGTTCTTGTGGGCTTTTTGAAACTGGATTTCAAACCCAGGCCATTTTCCCTTAAGAATGGAGTTTTCTTTACAGAAATGGGGTTACAGAGTCCTCACACTACTAAACATTGTAGTACTTGTTAGCATCCATTAATATATATATCAGCCATTCTGAATGCCAGTCCTGCTGAAGATTAAGGAGCGAAATAAAGACTTAAACTGCAACAAAACCAATCCTGTTGGAAAACACAATAAGTAGGAAGACAGTAAACAGTTATAAGGCTACAACACAGAAGGAAGATATACAGGAAATGACATTTCGGGTTTTAAGACAGTGTTCCCAGGAGCTGATAGCTGATGCCCTCGGAGATGATGAAGTGGCAGCTTCAAGAATCAGAGATGTTCAGACTTGGGTAGTCTGTATCCAGAAGAGTGAAAGACTAGGTCTCAAAAAGAGAAGCCCAGATCTGAAACCTGCTGATTCCTTATTGTTGATCTTAGGGCCTGGGATGTAGGTGTTGGGTTTGGGAAGTTGTCTCCCGTGCCAGTGAGATGAAGCCTCTTCCCCATTTTCTCTTCTAATTATTTAGTGTATCTGGTTTTATGTTGAGGTCTTTAATCTACTTGGATTTGAATTTTGTGCACAGTGATAAATTAGCATTTTTCTCTACATGTAGGCAGACATTTAGATCAGCACAATTTGTTGAAGATGCCACCTTTTTCCTTTTTTTTTTTTTTTTTTTTTTTTTTTTTTTTTTTTTTCCATTTTATGGTATGGGTTCCATTGTCAAAAATGAACTGTCTGTAGGTGTGTGGGATCATATCTGGGTCTTTCATTCAGTTACATTGATCAGCACATCTATTTCAATTAGAGTACCATGCAATTTTTATTACTAATGTTCTGTAGTATACTTGAAATCAGGGGTGGAGAGACCTCCAGATGTTCTGTTGTTGTATAGGATTATTTTAGCTATTGTTTTTGTTTTGTTTTGTTGGTTTTTTGTTTTCATATGAAATTGAGAATTGTTCTTTCAAAGTCTGTAAGACTTGTGTTATTATTTATATTGGCTTTAAATTGAA
Organism: Acomys russatus; assembly: GCF_903995435.1. Taxonomy (NCBI): domain Eukaryota; kingdom Metazoa; phylum Chordata; class Mammalia; order Rodentia; family Muridae; genus Acomys; species Acomys russatus. The sequence goes on from NC_067167.1 coordinate 42,466,987, forward strand.
TATGTAGATTACTTTTGGTAAGATGGCCATTTTTTATAGGTTAATCCTACCAATCCATGATCATGGCTATCTTTTCATTTCCTTTTCACTCCTGATATCTTTCTTCAGAAACTTGAAGTCCTTGTCATACAGGTGTTTTACTTACTTGGTTAGAGTTTAAACGTACACCAAGAAACTTTATATTATTTGTGGCTATTTTGAAAGGTTTAATTTTCCTAATTTCTTTCTTAGCCCACATGTCATTTGTATACAGGAGAGCAATTAATTTTTAAAAATTAGTATTATCCTACCATTTAGATAAAGATGTTTATCAGCTTTGGAGATCACTAGTGGAATTTTTGTGGTTGCTTATATGTATTAACACATCATCTGCAAATAATCATAGTTTGAGTTGTTCCTTTCCGATTTGTATCCCCGTGAACTTCTTTATCTCTAGCTAGAATTTCTAGTACTGTATTGAAGAGATGTGTAAGAATGGGCAGCCTTGTCTCATCCCTGATGTTTGTGAGAATGCTTTGAGTTTTTCTCCATTTAATTTGCTGTTGGCTATTGGCTTGCTGTATACAGTCTTTATTATGTTTAGGTATGGGGCCTTTTTTGTATCTTAGATCTCCCAAGACATTTATCAGGAAGGGGTGTTTGATTTTGTCATAGGCTTTTTCTGAATCTAATGAGAGTCATATGAATTTTTTTGCCCAGTTCGATTATATTGTGGATTGCATTGAAGGATTTCTGTACATAGAAGCATTGCCTGTATGTCTGGTATGAAGCCTATTTGGTCACAGTTGATGATATTTTTCATGTGCTCTTGGATTCAGTTTGTGAGTACTTTTGCATGAATGTCCATGAGTGAAATTTGCCTGCAGTCCTCTTTCTTTGTTGAGTCTTCGTGTGGTTTGGGTATCATGGTGAATGTGACCTCATAGAATGAGTTTGGAAATGTTCCTTCTGTTGCTATTTTGTGGAATATTTTGAGGAGTATTGCTATTAGCTCTTCTTTAAAAGTCTGATCAAATTCTGTGCTAAAACATTCAGGCCATGGACTGTTTTTGGTTGGGAGACTTTTGGTGACTGCTTCTATTTTCTTAGGGGTTATAGAACCATTGAAGCTGGTCACCTGACCTTGATTTAACTTTTTAGGTGACATCTATCAAGAAAATGGTTCTTTTCCTTTAGGTTATCCAATTTTTTTGGAATATAGGCTTTTGAAGTAATGCATCATGATTCTTTGGATTTCCTCAGTGTCTGTTGTTATATCCCCCTTTTTCTTTCCTGATGATAGTTTGTCTAGGCTTTCTTTATCTGTTGATCTTTCTCAAAGAACCAGCTCTTGGTTTTGTTGATTCTTTTTATTCTCTTCTTTGCTTCTAGTTTATTGTTTTCATTCCTGAATTTGACTATTTTGTGCCATCTACTCTTCAGTGTGTTTGCTTCTTACTCTTTTTGTTCCTAAAGCTTTCAGGTGATCTGTTAAGTTGCTAGTATGGGAGATCTCTAATTTATTTATGAAGGATTTTAGTACTATGCAATTTCCTTTTAGTCCTGCTTCCATGGTGTCCCATGAGTGTGGATATGTTATGCCTTCACTTCAATTGAATTTTAGAAAAAATTTTAATTTCCTCCTTTATATTTTTTGTCTGACCCAGTGGTCATTGAGAAAGGAGTTGTTTATTTCGCATGTGTTTGTAGGCTTTTTGTTATTTCTGCTGTGATTGAGGTCTAAGCTTAATACATCATGATTTGATAATGAACAATGGGTTAAATAAAATATATCTTTTTATTGGAGAATAGAGTCCATTGATATTGATAGACATTAGTGACCAATGATTCTTAGTTCCTTTATTGTGGAGTTGGTGGTGGTGTTTGTGTGTTTATCTTCTTTTGGTTTTGTTGTTGTGAAGTTTTCTTTGGTGAAGTTGACTGAGTTGTGTTGGAATTTTGCTTCTAGTATCTTCTGTAGGGCTGGGTTGTTGCATAGATATTGTTTGAATTTGTTATTTCCTTTATTGTGATTGAAAACTTTTCTGGGTATAGCAGCAGGACTGGCATCTGTGGTTGGTTTGTGTCTACATTACTTCTGCCCAGACTCTTTGGCTTTCATAGTCTTTGTTGAGAAGTCAGGTGTGATGCTGATAAATTCACTTTTATCCATTACTGGGCCTTTTCCTCTTGCCGCTTTTATTATTTTTCTTTGTTCTGTAGATTTCTTTCTTTCGATTATTATGTGGAGGGAGGAATTTCTTTTCTGCTTTAGTCTATTTTGTGTTTTGTAAGCCTCTTGTGTGTCTAAAGGCATCTTTTTGTTTGGGTTGGGTAAATTTTCTTCTATGATTTTCTTGAAAATATTTTCTGGTCCTTGGAGCATAGAATCTTCTTTTCTTTCTATTCCTATTATTCTTAGGTTTCATCTTTTCGTGGTGTCCTTGATTTCTTGGATATTTTGTGTCAGGGATTTTTGATTTAATATTTTTTGACAGATACATTGATTTCAACAACTAAGGAAGCTGCATCTTCTGCACTTGAGATTCTTTCTTATGTCTCTTATATTCGGTTGATGATGCTTACTTCTGTGGCTCCTGTTATCTAGGTTTTTCATCTCTAGGATTTTCTTGATTTTTTTTATAGATTCCATAATACTTTTCATGTCTTAAACCCTTTTATTCATTTTCTTCACCTGTTCCATTGTATTTTACTATGTCTTTGGTGGTTTCTATTTTTAATTGTATTTTCTCTTTGATGGCTTCTATTTTTTAATTGTATTTTCCTATATTTCTTTGAGAGATTTATCTGTTTCCTCTTTAAAAGCCTCTAGCATCTTCTTAAGCCTAGATTTAAAGTTATTTTCTTGTGTTATTTGTTCTGCATTAGGACATACAGTGTTTGTTGGTGGTTCTGGTGGATTTTTACCCTGAGGGATTGCCCTGAGATTTGTTTATTGTGTTCTTACACTGGCCTCTAGCTATATGGTTGTCTGTGGCCTTGGCTGTTTGTTCTTGGAACTTGCTGGGTTTCTCATGCTTTTTGTGATCCAGTGGGGTCCTATAGGTCTGTCTCCTTAAGATCTTTTGTAGAGCTGAATCAAAAGCTGGATCTGCACATCTCTGGAGTCTGAAGTCTTCTTCAGGATGGTAGGGGAATTTCAGAATGAGTGTAAGGTGGCCTGCTGGAGTCATCTGTGCTGTTTGCTAATAGAGCAGACACTGTGTTCCTTGCATCAGATTAGGATTGGTACTACCATCTTAGACCTGGGTCCCTGTATGCTCCTACTGTCCGGCTGGTCTCTTCAGGGGGACCAGTGTGACCATGGATTGGAGGTTAGGGTGTTATGCCCAGTATCAGGCATTGCCTTCAGGGAAACAGAAGAAATCGAAAGTCTAGATGCTAGAATGGAACACCCCTAAATCTTAAGACCTGCTATAGAGTAGGTAGAAAGTTCCAGAAAGGTAATGTGAATTCCAGACTAAGTGACTACTAGACAGGGGTTGGGGGTGGCCATGCTGTACCTGGAAATGTGTTTTCCCATCTCCCACAATTTCCTCTCCTGTCTGGGAAACACCAATGTGAGTGTTTTGGAGTCAGCCACCAAGGTACTCCAAGTTTCTGACCTTCTACTCAGAGAGGGTAAATCTTTGTTGCTGCAACCTTGGAAGTCCCCAGGAACAGCCATGTTTGAGAGTGACATCTAATTGAATTTCAGACAAAGTGATGAATTAGAGTAAGATTACAGAATGAGTCAGAGATAGAATCCATCCAACTCTCAATTGAACAGGACAGGAAAGGCTGGCTACTTAAGAGCAGTTCAGTGAGAAAGGGAAAGGTTTTTTCCTTTTAATTTACTTTATTTTATGAATTATTCAATATACATCCCAGTCAGGCTCCTCCGTCCCCTCCTTCCAGTCCCACTCCCCCACCCTGTTTCCCCTATCCCCTCTCCTTTACTCCTCAGAGCAGGGGAATTCTTTGTACTTACACAGCCCAGCATAACAATTAAAACCAGAACTGAGTACATCCTCTTCCCTTGTGACCTGAAGAGTTAGCCACCCCAGGGAAAAAATGATTGAAATCAGGCAACAGAGTTGATGTCATCATCAGTCCCATTCCCCTTACTAGGGGACCCATGTGAGGGCCAAGCTTTGGTTACCTCTGTGTAGGAGGACGAGGCCCAGTCCATACATAGAACTAGGTTGGAGCTTCAGTCTCCACAGGCCTCCCTAGGCCCTGGTTAGTTTGCTCAGTTGGTCTTCTGTGGATCTCCTGTCTGAGAAGGAGAGTTTTTATCAGAAATTTTTGTTTTGTCTGTTTTGTTTTGTTGTTTTTTTACTGACAAGTTTTTTGACCTTTGTTTTTGTTTTTGTTCTAACCCCAGGTCAGTTTTGCAGAAACAAGTTGCAGAAAGACCAAGGTAGATACAGGCGAAGACAGAATGAGCCAGAGAATGAGAAGGAACCGGAAGATTAAAACATATTGCCAGAATTAGTTTGAGGCCAGGCAAAGCAATTCAATCAGATATCAAGAGAAGCCAGTTTCAGTCAGTCAGCTTGGAGAGGAGTTCAGGCTAGTACAGCTGAATTGAGCAAGGCAGAAAGATTTCAGAAAGAACTAGAAAGGCTTGGAAATGACTCTCATCTCATCACTTCGTCTGAAGAAATAAAATCAGCATTTATGTCCTTCTACTGTAGGTGTGATATTTCAAATGATTTTTGACCATTAGTCTGTAGAACAGTGCTATTTTATATAGACAATATTGGCTAACAGAGGTCTTGTGGCTTCTTCCTGGGCCCCTGCATATGCTCAGACTAGTCAGAACCACATTGGCTGTAAAAGTCTGAGTATTCTTGGATTTCCACTTAGGTGGTGGACTGAAAGACTAATTGATCAACCAGTGGAATTCCACCAGTGCAAACCAATAACCACCAGAAGGAACAGAGAAACTGTCTGACTAAAGCCTGACAAATTTTATTTATTTATTTATTTATTTATTTATTTATTTATTCGCAATTCTTATATTTTCTAAATGAAATAGAATTACATAGCTTTCTCCCTTCTTTTTCATATCTCCATCCTGTCTCAACTACCCTTCCTCAAATACTTGCTCTGTTCCCCTACTCTCAAGCCGTTAATTGATTTTGTTTGATTATTATTGTTATTGCATACATTCACATTTGAAGGTATGTACGTGTACACATCTACATGTCTCTGTATGTATCTATATGAATGCACAAATATTTATAAATATAACCTGCTGAGTCCATTCTTTTGTTGGTGATATGTACATGACTTCAAAGCTGACTACTCTGCCTTGGATAACTAATAAAGAGCTTATCCATAGGAGAAGCTAATTCTCACTCACCTAGTTGCCACTAGTTGTTGGTGTTTTGTTGTCTTAGGGTAGGACTCCACAAAGTATCCCTCACTCTATATTGACCAGTCAATTTATGCTGCCATTGTTCTTATCTTATTTTTGCTTCCATTTCTAGAAAAGACCTTTTCACAGGACACTTCCTCATCTTTTGGTTTCATGATATTCCCTGAACCGTAGACTCCAGAGCTATTATATAAATGTATACATTGGAGCTAGATTCCCCTCAATATGCTCATTTCTGTATTGTATACAATTGTGGCTTTCTGTTTCTTATGCAATTTTGGTTTTCTGAGAGGATCTTCATGTGCTATGTGGCAGCTACACTTATTTGTGAGTATAAGATAGGACTTAATATGTAGTAAGGAATTATGCTGGTTTAGCAAAGTGGTATTAAGTTTGATGACCTCACTAGTCTCCGGAAGCTGGCCAGGTTTCTAGTACCAGGCTTGATAGAAATCCTGTTGATTGGGGTTTATATCCAATTAGACAGCTGTTGGTTTCCACTGAATGAGCATATTTCTGAACTACACAATTGGGAAGTAAACACTAATGGTCTTAAGATAAAAAGTTTTATATCTAAAAGTGTGCCGTAAAGTTAATAGTATTTCAACATAAATTTAGCAACTATTAACATGATAAATGCAAAAGTAAGTAATATTGGCTTAGAGAAAGACAGTGAGTAAAACCTGAAATCAACTTGATGTGCTCAGTAGTGAGTGAAATACCAGAGAGCTGTGAGATTCTGGGAAAGTGAGTGCAGAACAGTGCATAAATGATTGCCAAGGTAGGGGAGAGGCTTGTAGCTACAGTATGCTTGCATTAATTTGAATGCAAAAAGATTCCTAAAGTTTGTAAGCACCTGAGTGGAGATATATTCAAGCAGAGTAGAAATCTACAATATTTAGCTGGTTATCTATGTCAACATTTGCATGGAAGAAACATAAATAGAATTAACTTTAACTGAATTTAGGAAATTCAAGTGAAAAAATATAAAGTAAAAGATTGGTATGAGGATAAAGACTCTTCCTTGAAGGTATATTGTAAATCAGTGCTTCCTATTATATTTCTGATAGAGAAGTGGAATTTATATACTTCAGGTCATTACCTATCATTAACCTTGTTGGAAATCAATGCTTTCCAGGCTGACCCTTTGGTATTGAATAATCAATTGGTGTGCTACAAAACTTAATGAAGAAAGAGGCCGTAATTTAAAATAGGACAAAAAGAGGTATATGAGAATAATTGAAAGGTAGGAAGGAGAATATGATATAATTATATTATAATCTCAAAACATAAAAAATAATTAACAAAGAGTAATACTTATAAGAAACTTAAAGGCATGAGACTCATACAGATATAGATTCCATTATACAGAAGACATTTCTGGGGAAAGAAATGGATGTGGATTGAATCAACAATTTTGAGGGTATAACAAAATATTTTTAAAAATCTTGAAACATAAGATTTTTAAATGGATAATTGTTGAATAAAAAAAACTGGTTTGTCTACGCATATGACACTTTCCATATGGGAAATGTGTAGTGAGTCATTTTGTAGAATAGCAGCAACACACAGCCAAATGCTATGAGCAATTATTGGTCAAGAAGAAAACTAACATCAGTCAGAAACTCTGTTTTAATTCACTCTTCTCTTTGGGGTAAAGGGAAGTCCTAATAAAAGCAACATGTTCATTGGTAGACACAAAGACTTCTATGAACTGCTACTTGCTTTCACCACATCTTGCACCAGAAATAGTTTAGGGAAACTTAAGCTTAATTACACTTAATTGCAGTAACTTCCCACATCAGCACAGCATCAGCACATTGTATCATGAGTTGCCACAGAACATGAAACGAATTTGTGTTCCCAAGGATGTGTTATGAGAAGCTGTATAGCTTTTCTGCATGCCTTCTCAACTATTTATTCCAGGGAGAAAAGAATGTGCTCTGAGGTTCTTGCTGTAGTTATCACACAGGTGATTGGATCCATTGGTGAATTAGCTACTTTCCTCTGTGCTGTGGACAAGATCAACTTAATAAAAAAAAAGAAGGGCTTATTTGGATTCATAATTTTAAAGCACAATCTATCATCGTGGGATGGCATGCTGGCAGGGGTAAAAGGCATTTGGCTCTAATATCAAATACCCAGCAAGGAAAGAAAGAAAAATGAATACTGGTGCCCCACTCATTTGTTAATGTTTATTCAGCAAGGAACATTTTTAGATGAAAAATGTTTTCCATAATCAAACTATAATAAAATAAAAAGCAATGTATTTTTTCATGTGGTGTTCAATAATACTTAATCATAAAATATTCGAAGAGGCAATCACTAGGTCCTCTGTGAATATATTATGACTGTTAACTTATTGTTTTTGTGGGACTCATAACAGTGGGAGTAAGTGTATCTTCGACTCTTCTGTCTGCTCTTTTCCTCCTACTGGATTGCTCTGTCCAGCCTCAATATAAATTTTCACCAAATCTTATATCTCTTCTTGTCCTGTTTGGCAGCATCTCTTCGGAACTGGACCTTTTCTGAATAGTTGGTATGGATCTAGGGATGAGAGGAGGTTGGCAGGAGGGGGGAGATGTGAGGAGTGGAAGAAGGGAAACCGTGGCCGGAATATACTATATTAGAGAAAATCTATTACCATTTTAAAAACTAACAGTTTCATCTGAATATGACCAAGAGTCTCAATAAATATTTCTTTCAGAAGACATGCAACTAGCCAGTAGGTAGATACCTGTGTCATACCTGTAGATGCTCTGTGTCATAAATCAACAAGAATTTGGTAAATCAAAATTACAATACAGGACCTTAAGCTTGTTAAGATTGTTACTATCAAAAAACAAAGACAGAGCTCCACAGTTGCTTTGGAAGTTAAAAACATTGGATGCTCTTCTAGAGGATCAGAAATCAGTTCCCAGCACTCAAAGCATGATGCACAGCCATCTGTAACTCCAGTTCCAGTAGACCCAACATTCTCTTCTCACTGCTTTGGGCATGACATACATATATACATACATGGACACAAAATACCAAGCATAGTAAATCACTAAATAATAAGTAAATAAAGAATTCATTTGTATTTAAAAATTAAAGAAAATATTTTTGTCAAAGATACAAAGAGATAGAAACCATTCCACATAGTTAGGAAAGCAAAATGATCCAGCCATCACTGAAATACAATGTAAAACATGCTCAAGACCAAAAATTGAACTACCATATGACCTAGTACCCCAGTTACTAGTATTTATAATATTAATTGGAAATAATTGAAGTAATGTGCTGGAAGAGACGTTGGTACTCCCAGGCTCCTTGACAACACTAATGTTAGCAGCTAAAGTGTGAACACCACTCAAATGTCTACCCTATGACTGCACACAGAAAATGTGGTAAGCACATATAGTACATTACTCATCTTTTAAAAAGAATAAAACTCTTGGGTAAGCAGAAATATGAATTACTTTTAAAGGTAATATACTAAGCAAAATAAGCCAATCACAGAACAGCAAGCATTCCACGGTTCTGTCATGTGAGATTCAATACAGTCAAACTCATAAAAATGAAATTTAGAAGCATGGAGTGGAAGAAGTTGAGGAACTAATTAACAAATGTGGTGGTTTAATGCCCCCACTCCTGGCTCCATACTCAAATACCTGAATGCTTGTTCCTATATGGTGGTGGTTTGGGGAGAAAATACATCATTGGGCATAGATTTTGAAAGTTCATAGCTTCACCCAACTTCCAGTTTACTCTTTCTTCTTCACATTTTGATTGAATGTGATCTCTCATTTTCCTATTGCTTTCTGTCATGCTTACCCACCATGTTGAACTCTTATCTCTCAGAACTATAGGCCAAAATAAATATCCTTTTATTTAAAAAAAGAAAAGAAAAAAGCAAACTAGCTATTTATCTATTATATATATTCAAATATAGTTCAAAATTTAAAATTGTTTTATATAACAAAATATAATCAAAATCAAAATCAATATGCTTAGCCATGTGAAGTTTAATAATATTTAACTGTAAAATATTCTTTACATTTAATGCTTTCAGCCTTTTGTGTCTCTCCTTTAAGAATCTCATACATGTTTACATGGAGAATAGAAGTAATGTTTAGAATTTGTTCTTGGATATTCTTCCTCTTTTCTTAAGAATTTTTGTTTACAAGCCTTAATTCTAAGACAAAATAATACATAATAGATGATACATGAATATATAGGTGAATATATAATTATATGCAAATAATAAATGATAAATAAAGGGAAAATTAAATACACATTGAGGCCAGGGAAATAGTTCTAAGCACACCAGAAAGTCAGATTAATTGAATCAAATCCTTAGAACCCAGTTGGTGCAAAGAGAGCACTGACTCCTACAAAGTATTCTCTCCGTCCATATGTACTCTTTAGTTGCTTATACATGCACACATACTCTCTCACAAAGTATTTATATATGAAAATGATAGGTGAGAGATAGATGATGGATGAAATAAAGAGAAATATTAGCTAAGTATACAGGGAGATAGAAGATAGATGATAGGTAGATAGATAGACAGAAACAGAGATAGATAGATAATAAATACACTACCCATATGTACACACACACACACACACACACACACACACACACACACACACACACACACACAGATCCTTACCTTAAAAAGCTATCTTTGGCTAAAAAAAATAATACACGTCACTCAATTCAACTTGGTAATTATTCTAATAGATGAAAAGTAAATAATTTCTGAAATATACATATAAAAGAAACATTATAACACTGACCAGGTTGTTTTTATGTATTTAGTTTCTCTCTCTCTCTCTCTCTCTCTCTCTCTCTCTCTCTCTCTCTCTCTCTCTCTCTCTCTCTCTCTCACACACACACACACACACCAATATTTATAAAAAGAAGCAATGAATTTGATATGAAAAGAGAAGGAGGAAATGATGCAATCTTTATCTCAATGAATTACATATAAAAGATTTCTGTGGAAGCCTGACATGGTGGCGCACACCTTTAATCTCAGCACTCGGGAAGCAGAGGCAGGTGAATCTTTCTCAGTTCGAGGACAGCCTGGTCTACAAAGCAAGCCCAGGACAGCCAAGGCTACATGAAAATCTGTCTTGAAAAACAGAAACAGCCACAAAAAGATATCTGCTAAATAAGGAATGAATTCCTTGAAATGTCAACCATTGAGTTTACCCTAGTGCAACACTGAAGTTACCATTATAAGTTTTTGAACTACTTACAAGACACTTTGTAGGATTTTTATGTAATCATTAAGACTTATAAAATTCTTAAGATGAAAGAAAAGAGGAAGAATATCTAAGAACAATTTTTAGACATTCTTTCCAGACTCAGTGTACAAATATGAAATCCATAAAGGAAAGAGAAATATTTTGTAATTGAATATTATTAAACTGCACATAACTAAACATTCTGATTTTTATTATACTTTTATTATTTAAAATAATTTAAAAGAAATATGTTTTGTTCATAATCCTTCTCTCCCTCAAATCCTTCCCGATCCTGTTCTCCCTCCCTTCTCAAGCAGCTGACGAACACCAAAACAATAAAGCCCCAAAACCAAGACATAAAATAAAACAACACTCATAAAAAAAGAAAGGACAACAACAAAATACCACCTTACTGTAACCAAATAAAAGCACAAAAAGGACTGTAGAGTCAATTATGTTGATAAACTACTATTGAGCATGAGGCCTGCCCTAGAGTTGATAATGTATACATTCTCACTCCACTGAAAAAAGACTGATTTGTTAGACATTATGTGTGTAAGTCTTACCTATTGGTTTTAATAGTTTTTCGTAACTGTACTTACTGTTTATAAATATAGACAGAAAGGTGAAATTGTTGGGGCATGGTCTGATGTATTTTGATGCTAATTAATAAAAATCCATCCCACCTGGATAGGTGTGGCTAAGGGGCCCAAGGGAGAGAGAGAGAGGGGAATCCTGAGAACAAGAAGAAAGACCACCAAGAGGAGAAAGGAGAGAGACCCCAGGACAGGGTCGTGAGAGAGGAGAAGAGAGGAAGGCCGCCATGAGTTAGATGAAAGAGAAGCACATGGCAGGCGTGGATGAAGATTTGGCCCAGATGGGAACATTAGGAAGTATTTGAGATTATGGATTGGAGGTAGCTTGATAGAAATTATTAGGAGCAGATAGCATGGGATTGGGGCAGGGATCCCATACCTGCCCCACCATGGGAAATAGTTTAGGGGATTAATGTCTGCCCTGCCCTAGGTTAACTTAGGCTATCTTAAAATAAATAAAAAAGAAAGAAAGAAAAGAAAAAGAAAAAGAATACTGATTTCCCTTCTCCCAGCATGGATAAACGCCAGTTCAATTCATAACCTTTACCTTTAGTGACTAGCTTTTCTTTCATTCATTCATTCATTCATTCATTCACTGTTCTTTTCACTCATTCATTTTTTTAATATAACAAAATAAAATATGATGATACGAAGAAAAACCAACAGAAGGAAAAGAGCCCAAGAGAAGACATAAAAAAATCAGAGACTCACTCTTTATACTTTCAGGAATGTGATAAAAACACTAAACTGGAAACCATGAGCACAGAGCACTTGCTACAGACCAGGGCAGGCCCTGTGCATGCTGCTTTTCTCTGTGAGCTCATATGAGCTTTGCTCATGTTGATTTAGGAGGCCTTCTTTTCTAGGTGTCCGTTCTCTCTTCTGGCTTTTATACTCTTTCTGCCTCCTCTCTTATGGGGTTTCCTGATCTCTGCCAAAAAGAATTTAGTGAAGACCTCCCATTTAGGGCTGAATCTCTCACTCTCCACATGAAGCCCTGTGAGGGATCTCTGTACTTGTTCCAATTTGCTGCTCCTTGTATGATGATTGATCAAGAGACTTATCTATGAGTTTAGTAGAATAGCATTAGCTGTAATTTTTATCACTTAAAGACAATTAGTGTTTGGTTTTACCCTTGGTGTCTGGGGTATCTAGTCCCTCATCCTTGGTCACCTAAGCAGTGCTGGGTATGGGTAGAGTAGCCCTCAAGCCAGATCAGGTGTTGGTTCGTTACATCTGCAAGCTTTGAGCCATCACTGCCTCCTCATAGTTTAGAGGCAGACAGCATTGTAGACAAAGGGCTAGCATATTGGGTTTTAAATGTGCTTAAAAGCACAACAGAAGTTAGTGAGTTCAATTTTTAAATTAGATTCCATAGTCCTGAAGAATTTCCTTATGCTCCATTTTTAATCTCTGGTTAGCTATTGTGACATCTGCATCTATGTGTTTATCTTACCAAGCCTGGACTAAGTAGGGATATGTCAGCATAAAAACGTGGCCTGGGGAAAAGAATAGGATTCATTAAAGCATTGATCTGTAGAGAAACTCACTGGGCAGAAGGTGTGAAGCCACTGACGCATGACAGGTAGTACAGTGTCAAGGTACAGGGAGTCATTCCATACACCTGGAGCACAGGTGTGGGGGGAGCCTGCCAAATTGTGAGGCTGAAGAACTAATCACCAGGCAGATTATAAAGGCTCTGCATGCCACTCTGAGAGGTTTGGACTTGATCTTTAAGGTATTAGCAAGCCACTTATGAAGCATAGTACAGTACATTGAACAAATGAGGGCAAACAAAAAGAAAAAGAAAGGGGCAGGAAAGTGGCTGATTAAAGTGTTCCTTGTCTTTCTTAGGTAATAATCATAGTAATTGACTTTTGGAAGGTGAGACAATTTTCATTGCAGTCTTTGTTTTGAACTTTCAGTTAGGCTTCCAAGGAATGGTGCAATCAAGAGTGACAGGGTATCCAGTAATTCACAGTTACATTAACATATCAGAACACAAGTACGCAATGGTTCTGTGGGAGGGGCATGCAAATGGAAATCTTCAATTACATGCAATGAAACGTTCACCAGGAATGAACATCACTCTTAGAAGGTGGGCTGTGAAATATCAATGGTGTGTGGCTTTACTAGAAATGGGCTCAGAACCAGGGAGGTTTGCTGTTTGGACAGGATGCATTACCAGCTAAGTACACAAATCCCTGCCAGAACAATAGGACCAGAGACATTTCTCCTATGTGGTAATATGTGAGTGGCTCTAGAATTTGAGTAAGCTTCAGAAATACATTGAAGATATGTATCTTTCAATGCTAAGTTTCATTGAATACATAGTGTGCATCATATAAAGTATATGAAGATATAGTTGAGTTTTGATCAGCATGGGAATAAAATCAAGAATTTTATCCCATATGCCTGATGTGAGACAGTGTCTTCTCTTTACCACAGGAAAGATGAACCCCTCAAACATCAAAAGTACAGCTGCCCAAACCAGTACTGAACAGTGACACCAGTTAACATGCTAATATGGATGCCAGAGGACTCACAAGGCCTCACTTCTAGATGAAAAAAAAAAAGTAGATTACGGAGTCTATTCCTCAACTTAAGGTCTTATTTGTAACTCACAAATAAAGTTAATTTTAATTCTTTGGTAAAGAATTTTGTATATTGATAAAAAATAAGATGAATTTTGATTCATTGAATAGAATTCAAATTTAACATTATTCTTTGTCCATTATATTTCTACTCTAATACGAGGTATTGCATATATACAACTCGATTAATATATGGTTTACTTCCAAAACTCTGCCAGTACTACTGCAGGCTGTTTAGGATAATTAAATAATACAAGTCAATTGCTAGTTTATCAACTCATGGTCATATCAAGTGCAGGAATATACATCCTAGGTTTAACAGATAGATATAATTCTATAGCTAGATAAAGTTTTCAAAATCTTCAGGAACCTACAGAATATGGTATTTAAAGATGTTTTTATTATTTTAAAGATTCTTTGGTGATAAGACAGGTTAACTCCTGACAACACCCAGCCTACCTCAAAGATGATGAACATCAGCGAACCTCCTTATGGAGATGACTTCAAATGTGGCAAAACAGCCACTGGGCAACAATGTCCTTGTATCTGCTGAGAGAACTGGTTTTTTCTGGGAATAGTAAACCTGATCAGGTTATTGGATCCCAGTGGTTAGTCATAAACACATAGGCATCTGAGCAATAACAAATTAACACAGCATGGTGTGTGTGTGTGTGTGTGTGTGTGTGTGTGTGTGTGACAATAATAATTAAACTAAAGAGGACATAACTTTGAGAGGTAATAGGGAATAAGACGAGTTGGAGTCGGGGAAAGGAGGGGTGGAAAAAATGTAAATACTACACTCATTTATAAAATAGTGAAAAAAATTATAGCAGGAGGAAATTTTAACCTCAACTTATGTAGTAACAATTCAATCTTGGATGGAGTAATGCTTCGTCACCATAACTCATTCATTCTTGGTTTCTTCATGTCTGCCTTCTTCACCTTTCCTCCCTTCTGTACCACTCTTCCTTCCTTCCTTTTTTTTTTTCCTTCTTTTTTCTTTTTCTGTATGGGCAAGCCACAGAATATTAGTGCAGATCAGAAGACAGCTTGCAGAGCACATTAGTTCTCACTTTTCAACATCTGGGGCTTGGGAATTCATGGGGGTTTTTGATGTCATTGTTCAGCCCCAGATTGGGCAGCTGTGTTGTTGAGGTGTGAAGGGTGCATTTATCCTGTGGCACATAGAAGACACTTTGTCTCCTCAGGCATCTGGGATAAAATTATCATCAGGTTTGGTGACATACTTTTTGACCAGATAAGCCATTTCACTAGCACACATTACCTTAATTCTGGCAGAGAATTAGACAATTACTCATCTTCTGTGTTCTTGAGAAGTATGAAAGGTGTGTGTGTGTGTGTGTGTGTGTGTGTGTGCGTGTGTGTGTGTAAAAGCTCTGAAAAAATAATAAGAACTATTATTTGATTAATTATATACTTAATAACATATGATATTTATATGTGAAGAAACAATGTTATATCTGGGCAGTGGTGGCGTATTACCTTAATTCCAGCCCTCAGGAGGCAGAGGCAGGTGGATCTCAGAGGTCAGGGGCAGCTTGGTCTGCATAGTGAGTTCCAGGCTACACAGAGGGAACTGTGTCTCAAAAACAAAATATAAACAAGCACATAAACAAAAAACAAAAAGGAAAAATACAAAAATGAATCTCATGGAATCAACAGACAGCTTTATTTGTAATATAGAGATTATACACATCCTTTAGTGATTTTACAAAATTTTATGCCACATTCTAAGAACATTATGTACAGAAAAATCAACAAAGATGAGGCTAAAAAACCCCATATTTCAGAAGATAGAATAATTACTACAAATACTAGGTGGACTGTATACCTGGAGTTATTCTCATACAAATTACAGTTCTCAGCACAAAATAGAAAGGAATAGATTTGATCTTACCCTGAGTAACTACCTCCCAAAGCAAAATGTGCACCCATGTGAGGTGAATTACAACAGCTTGAGTTACAGCTTAGTAAATTGCTTCTTCTTGGACAATGGCAGGAAACCCCAAAGAAAAATAAAATTCACACACTACGGTGTTCCCAGACAAATTGTTTCTATAGGAGTAGTTTAACAAAATAAACTTTTGTGTCTAGATAGTATTACTTTTTTTTCCATTTCAAAATGACCCACAGTGTTATGCTGTCTTAAGTCATAAATGTTCAGTCAATTCAATTAGGGGTGTGTACAACAACAACAGAATAAACATTGTTCTGTTGCCTATAGGTGTGAATGTGGTTGCAGAAAAAAAGAAAACAGATACTGCCAACCATATCAGTCATCAAGAGTAGAGCACGTTGCACTCAATTATAGTTATGTGAGACTCTACTGCATTAAGATATTTATTCCTCAAACCAAATTTATACATCAAGCATTGCTCCTTTTTCAATCTAATCTATTTGTTTGAACCAACTTCTCACAGTTCCTGAAAATGGTTGGAATTTTGTAGCATTTCAGGGTGAAAGACCTGGACCATGAAAATGGAACAAGGAAAGCTTTTCTGGCAACATGCTTCTTCTAACTGTACGATGATGATGAAATGCAGAAATACTTTTATAAACACATTTAATGATCAAACCAGAGCACGCAAAGAGCTGCAGCTGGCAAACCCTGGATATATGACAGACTTGTGAAACAACAGGAAATAAATTCAAAGTGAGTTTAGGCACACTTTCCTTTATTGAGACTTAAGATTGTCTTTAAATATGACTGATTTGTCTCCATGCTAATAATAAGCTTTGATTTAGTGGGTGCATTTACTAAACATCAGATAATGACACATTATTCCTAGTCCTACTGCAGACTCAGCATCGGGATATTTCATCACAGTAGCAGACCTCTGGGGTTCACACAGATGAATTTCTTCTGAGTTCCTCTGCTATACAGAAAAAAAAAAAAAGCATAAAATTCCCGCCCCCCTTTCCTCAGAGATTTGTTAATTTTTACCCACACTCCCGACATACTCTCTAAAGAAGAATGAACAGAAATCACGCTCTGTCTCTATTTTTTGCTTGAGTTATATTAGCCTAACATTCCCTTCTATGCACCAATCAGCTGTAATTTAGTTTATATTTCAAATGTGCCAGTGTGGTAGCTTGTTACAGATGGCTCCCTTGTATCATTTTTGGCAACTAAGCTACACAATAATAAAAACATTTGCAAACATCATTTCCCCCAAATTATATTTTCATGCTCCCTCCCACAACAACCACCTTCTAAATTTATTTTGAAAACTGTACTTAGCCTGAAAGGACAAATGCAAAAGACTTTTATGAAAGATGTTATTGACAGCCATTTCTCATCATGGATAATGTTGGTAACAATATTTTAAATAATTCAGAATATTTCATTTTTAGTACAGCAAAAGTGAATGAATAATTTATCACCCTGTTGAATAAAATTGAGTTAGATAGCCCAATTTCGCATAATTTTAGAGCTAAACACAATGCAAAAAAATGACATAGGGTCCCCAGGTAAGGTGAAGTAACTGTCACCCATGTTACTGCTTTACAATGTCATAGCAAAGTTAGCAGACCTAAGAAAGACACTAACACCAACCTTGCAGTATTACTAAAGCGATATGCTTTACTTAAATTTCAAGATTTTTTCTGTTTCTTCTTTTTCCTCTATTTCAATTCAGTGTAAAACTCCATATTACATTTAGTTATACTTTCCTTTAACATTTTTCAGTTTATGATTCTCTCTTTAACATCTTGGCATTTTTAAGGAACAGAGTTAATTTCAAGGATACTCTTTATGGAAAATAATTGGAGGTTTTCTATTTATTTTCTGTTTATTCTGTGGACAAGATTCTCACAAAAGGGCTGTGACAAACATCATCTTAAATCTATGTTAATTTAATAAATTTTGTAAAAGTGTCTTTTATTTTCTGTTGTAGTAAATCACTGATTCTGATTTTAAAAATAATAAGCATTTGGCTATTTCTCATCTCACAAGGAAATACTAAAATATGTATCTATTAGTACGATATAATCTATAAATAAATTAACCAGACAGTATATTACATTTAGTGGAGCTGAACAGTATGAGAAAATTGTCTTCTGCATGTTATAACTATCTTCAGGAAACACACACAACACAAACACATGCATGCATATTTGACTGTAAAAAGTCCAGGTAGCACCAGGTGTGGTGGCGCACACCTTTAATCTTAGCACTCTGGAAGCAGAGGCGGGTGGATCGCTGTGAGTTTGAGGACAGTCTGGTCTATAAAATTAGTCCAGGACAGCCAGGGCTACACAGAGAAACCCTGTCTCAAAAAAAAAATCCAGATAGCTTTCGTGGCAAAAGTCCACCATTAGTTGTGTGTCAAATATCCTTTTAACTTGTATTATTCTATCTCCTTAATTGATGCCCTTCTTTATAACTGATTGAAAACCCATGGAATACCAGAAGTAGGCAGTCACATGTATAGCTTTATCACCAAAGTGTATTATAAAAATGACACATCACTGTGCTTTCATATATTTGATCATAATTAATTCCAAGTATTGTTAAGGTCAGTTATGGTTGTTTATAATTGTTGTTGCTGTTTCACTGTGTTTACAGCCTCTTCACTCCCTTGAGTGAGTTTATTGTTATGTAGTAGTTTCATGAGGTTTACTTTGTTCCTTGTTGGTCGATATTTCTCCATTGAGTCAAATTTTGGAAATCATTTGCTGTATGTATAGACTGAAGTGTATTCATTACTTTCTTTTCCATCAGACTCTGGGTAACATGACTATGGTTGAGGTAACTTTATTTGGAGTTGTGTTTTGCATAGGGTGAGAGGTAAGAATCTGAT
Organism: Acomys russatus; assembly: GCF_903995435.1. Classification (NCBI taxonomy): domain Eukaryota; kingdom Metazoa; phylum Chordata; class Mammalia; order Rodentia; family Muridae; genus Acomys; species Acomys russatus. The sequence continues at coordinate 42,485,603 of NC_067167.1, forward strand.
TCTTCTGCATGCAGAGCTAAGTTTGTCCAGCACCACTTGTTATGTGTGCTATCATTCTCCACTGTGTACTTTTGGTCTCTTTGTGAAAAGTCGTGTTACCATAGGAATGTCAGTTATATTTATGTCTTCAATTCTATTCCATTCACCATATAGCTGTTTTTATGTGAGTACCATGCTTTTTTATTACTATATCGCTATAGCATAATTTGAAGCCAGGAGTGGTGAAGGCCTCTAACGGTGTTTTTATTGTTTGGATGGCTTGGCTGTTGTTCAGCTTTTGTGTTTGAACATGAATTTTGAGAGTTTTGTTTATTTGTTTGTTTGTTTCTTTCTTTCTTTCTTTGTTGTTTGACTTAAAGTCTATTTTCTGGGAGTTCATTAGATCTGTAGATTGATTTTGACTTTACCAGTGTATGAGCACAGGAGGGTTTTCCATTTCTGAAAAGTTCTTGTTTTGTTTTATTTTGTTTTTAATTTCTTTTCTCAGTGTCTTAAGGTTTTCACTGTACAAGATTTTTACTTCCACTTCTATGATTAAATTTGTCAGGGTATTTTAAAGCTATTGTGTGGCTGTGTCACTAATGTCTGTCTTAATGAATTATTAGTGTATTGGAAAGCTACCATTTTTGTGTAATTCTGTATGTGTTTAATTTTTGTATTCTGTTTTACTGAGTATGTTTATCATATTTATATTTATAGTGGAGTCTGTAGTGTCCCTTGTATATAGAATCACCTCATCTGCAAATAACGTTCCTTTGATTTCTTCCTGTCTTAGTTGTATCTCCTTTGTTTCTTTTCCTATTTTAGTGTTGAAAAAAGTATACAAAGTGATTCTTTATTTTGTGTCTGATTTCAGTGGAAATACTTTACTTTTTAAACATATAGCAGGACCAGGTAGGGTATGCCCACTCATACCACAGTGCCATAAATATTATGAGAGTGACAAATCCTTTTCTAGTTTGATTTAAAGCTGGCTACACTAGTAGAAGTTATGCCCAGTACACTTAACTGAGCCAGCATCTTGGAGCTAGATAGTTAGTAGTACCTAAGGGAAATTTTGATTTGCCTTACAAATAAAAAGACCTCACATGCTGATAGATTGGAAACATTACAATTGTAAACTGCCCTTCCTACTAAAAGCAATCTACAGATTTAATAAAATCCCTCTTAGAATTTCAGTGTATTTCTCACAGAATTTAAAATGAACAACAAACAGACAACATATCTCAAAATCTGTGAAAAAAAAGGCAAACAATAAAAACACTGTTGGAAGCACCAACACTCTTGACTTCAAATTATGCTTTTGATATATATAGCAATAAAAAGCATGGTACTCACATCAAAGCAGAAATGACCATAATATTAAGCAGCCCCCTAAGTAGGTATCTTTATCTCCATACATTAGTGCATCTCTCAACACTCATCAAAGAAGCTTCTTTCTGCAGAAGAATGTTTATATAGAGGTCCACAACTGATCCATGTGCAGAAATATGAGACTACAAAGTGATTAGCCCCAAATGAATCTTTAATATCACCCTTACTCCCCAAAGGCTAAGGCATCATTATAGAAGAGGAAATGGGAGCCTCTAGGAGCCAGAGGAAGTAAATAACCACACCATAAAAGTACATTCTAGACATTATAAGTCTGCTATGCACATGGAATCACATCTCCTGTGACTGTATCCACCAGAGCTACCTTATATCAAGTGTCCCAAATCCCAGCATAATCTGGCGAGTTAGTCATGGAGCCTCAGCAGTATGTCAGCAGATGGCCATTGGGAGGAGGGTCAGTTTCTATTGGCTATGTGGCCCCTGAGTGTTTACCCATGCTCCAGTACTTGGTCCTGTGCCTATGCTTATGCTCACAGTATGAGCTGGAATCAATGGGTTTGAAAATGAGCACAAGAAGGTATGAGGGAAAATGGAGCCAGAGATAAAAAAGAACAGAAAAAAGGAGGAAAATAATTGGTGAAAATGTGGTATATATGAAAATTCCAAAAATTATAAAAAAGACTAAACTTTCACACAGAATTTAGGAAACTTCTCCAATTTACCTTCTAAATTGATAGCATTTTGTGTTATTTCTAACAAAATGTTGTGTTCACATTTAATGTATCACTATTACTATAAATACTTTTTGTTAGGGCTTAACTGCCTATATAATGTCTATATAAGTTCTTTAAAAAAATAAAAGAGAGTTGGAGGTAAAATAACAGTAAGACAGATTTTACGAGTCATAAGGCATCATATGATTAACTATCTACCTAGAATATATATATAGTAGTTACATACAGATAATACCTATAATATATATAACTATATATGCATGTGTATAGTTTCTTTTAATTTTTGCCTATCTGTTGACAATGCTCCCCTTAAGAGCCAAAGACCATCTAGTCATAAGATGACTAGATTTTGGTTGGTTAGGATTGTCCAACAGACTATCAAAATATTATAGACTGTGACTGTTTCTCTGGGTTTTCTTTCAGAGATGAAAGGTAAGCATCTATTGTAGCAGGGACCCAGCACTGCACAAACAGAGCCCAAAGGCCCCTCACCTGAGTCTGACCTGTAATGCTCCTCGCTGTGGATTGGATTCATGGCACCAGAGTGCCATGCAAGATTACAAAGTGGAGAAGCAAGCAATAGCTCTTCCCAGCTAAGATATGTAGGAATCATAACCATAGATAGCATATCAAAACAACTCTAGGAAGAAGTAATGACATGCATAGCTTAACAGATTAAGTATATGCTCAACAAGATGGAGATGATGCCTAGGATTGGAAACCCATAGCGAAATCATGGACCATGGAGGGGAACTATGAGTCTCCCTTTACCATACTTAATAATCTCTAATTACTAGCTCAATACTTATATTTATAGTCACGTGTAAGTCAAATTCTCACTCTTAAACAAGGAAAACTCTTTGCAACAAGACATACAATTCTACAGAAAAACACAATTAATCAAAATACAAAGTTTTGGAACCCAGTCCCGTATAACACATCTACAACACAAACTCCTGCACGTTAAGGATCATTAAGGAAGAAGAGGCAGCAGAATGACTTTAGGAGTCCAAGGATCAGGAAGTTTGCTGTAATATTGTATCTTCTAGAGATGTCAGAAACTACATCCCTGATGTTTCATCCATGTGACTGCCTAAAGGTGACCTGATCGAGGACAACTGTAGACACATTAATGTGATAGGGAGAAAGCTTAGGAGGCTCCAGCCTTTGATAAAAATGTAACAGCAGCCAAGAAATGTGGAGGGCAAAATGAGAAATGGTCTTTTGCATGGAGTACCCACTCCTCCCTCCAAATTGGTTATGCAATACCAACTGTTCTGACCTGAAATCAGATACATATAAGTTATGCAAGTAATAGTGTATGGACTGAGCAGGTTGTATTTTTGTACTTAAAACATTGTCCAACAATTAAAGAAAAGGAGGCCATACATGTGAAAAAATAGCAAGGAGGGAGCAGCATATAAGAAGGGTTGTACAGAGAAAGAAAGCAGAAAATTACTGAAACTGTAATATTAAGAACTCAAAAAATTCAGTTTTTAAAAAGGCATTTTGTGACTTTTATCTTTCTCCTTGTATGTTTTCTGCAGTTTCTATGAGCTGATGCTATGCTATTAAATTTTTTAGTAGGAAGTATAGATATGCAAGCAATTGATTATGTACTATTCTGGGAATATTTTTCAATGTGTCTGTTTCAAGAATTACACTTGATATATACAGTAAAGCGCATTGCCTTTCTACGTCATGGACACAATATTTATGGAATATTGAACATACCAAATAAGAGTAGCACCAACAGCTAAAATAGATGGAAGGTGAATCACTCTCCCTGGATAGCAACCCCATATGACGTAACATACTCATGTCTCTGGAACCCAGACACTCCTTATCTAGTCTCCAGCTTCTTAGTGCATGTCTTGAGTCTTTCTTTTCTTTCTTTCTTTCTTTTTTTTTTTTTTTTTTTTTTTTTTTTGCTTTATATTCATGTACGACTATGGTTTAGTCCCTCCCCTCTCTTCACTCAAATCTTCATTTTTCTTTTTTTCTATTCTGTTTCTTTCAAAATTAACATAACCACTTCATAATATTTTTTCATAATTTCAAGCCAAGAATGACATGGAAACATAACAAAGACAAAGTCATACATTACAACGTGGCTCATAAATCTTAAGCTAATTTTAAGGAAATTTACAAACAATATAAGACTGTTAAACTTGATTCACTTTTCCTGCATTGAAAAATACAGGTTTCTTACCATACAATTTCCTATCTACTGAATTTATTGCTAATGTTCATAATTTTAGGCATGCTTATTTTTAGGTTTAATACCTAATGTCCTAAATATTGTTAAATGTAAACCAAATTTTAAAAAATGATTTAGCATATTTAATGGGTTTCATTTCTCTAAACAAATGTAAATCTGGGACAAAAAATAATAGCAAATATGGAATTGAGAAATCCCTGGTTTAACATTAAACAAACTGGAGAGGCAGATGAGGTCATATGAGAATAAGAATCAGGAGGATTTCTTTCCCAGGTTGATAAGAGCCATGGGGGAATTGAAGGGGACTTTGTGTTGGTTTTCCTAAATTACCAATATTTTATTTGATTACTCAAATATTTTAAATATAATTTATCTTACCTATCTTCATAGCTCTGGCTTGATTTAAAAAGTATATATAGTGTGTATAGATATATGTGTTTATTTAAATACTAGATTTATATGCTTTCAATTTCAAAAGGATCAGTATTTGGGCTACATTGTTACCTTTTCTTTTAAGTTTTCAGGGACATGCAAGAAACAACTTTCATACATAGAGTTGAAAGTCAAACTTTAGACAAATTTAGGTAATAACCAACAGTATTTTCCACAAATCATGTCTACTTTTTTATTATTAATACCTCTTTTTGTGTTGACATCATTCTGAATTTGCAATGTTAGATCTGCCTTTTTAGCCAACTATCTTTGATTCTGTCATTAGAATTGTATAGTTTTAAAATTGTCTAATTAGCTGAAAATTAAAATAAAGCAGTTTGAACCCTTCACATTTGATGTGCAAAAAATCAACCACATAAAATTATTTATGTATACTGAAAAGATAAAATATTCTGTCCAAAACTAATATTCTTTTCTTTATTTCTTTACCCAGTGAAGTGCATAGGCATATAAATCCTTCGATATGCTCAAATATCAGCTAAGATTTTTCTCAATCCAAGTAATCCATCTTAATCAAAATAATAAATTTTCAGAGTTAAAGTACTATTGAAGTCATTGAGAAAATTAATTATTAATAGCAAACAAAATAGCAAACCTAAAACCTGACTTTTGCTAGTAGAATTAAATATATTTGTCTTTTATAACTCATATAGGCAATGCTATTTAAATCTACCCAAAAATTGATTTGTTTATTGTTCACCCCTCCCTATTGAAAAAGATACCACTGTGAAGTGTGGAAGAAGGAATAAAACTTCCAAATCGATGAATTGAATGAAATAGTAACTATTGCACACAATGAATACTTACTCCTTTAAATAGGACACTGAACATTGGAAATCTGGGAAAATATACATGTAGAAGACATATACATATATGTAGAATATATTATATATGTATATGCTATTTATATATTATATAACAAGCTTATTTTTACTGCAAATCTTTCTTTATTTCTGTAGTGGCCTATATGACACTGGGGATGGCCTTTGAGGTTTCAAAAGCCAATGCCAGGTTCAGTTTCTCTCTGTCTCTGTCTCTGTGTGTGTGTCTCTCTCATCTATCATTTATTTATCTATCTATCGATCTATCATCTTCATCATCATCTTCTTCTTTCCTTCCTTTCTTCCTTCCTTCCTTTCTTTCCTTCTCTATCTCTGCCTATGGATTAGGATATAAAACTCCAGGCACTTAACTGTACTGTTTATGGCTCTGTGAGTCTATTCTTCTCAACATGATGATATTAGACTTTCCTCTGAAACCGTAAAAAAGCCCGCAATTAATGCTTTATTTCATAAGAGTTGTCTTGGCATGTTGTCTCTTCACAGATAAGGCATGATTTTTGAATTTCTCATGCATATTTATGCTTTTAGAAATAGACTACAGGCAAGCTAACACTGCAGATTTAAGGATCTAGGTTCATGGGCTTAGCGTGAAAGGAATGGGGAGTAGGCTGGATTTGGAAAGCAGCACAGGAAATAAGAACAGATAAACATGAGCCTGGAAGAAAAATTTTGACCTGTTTTTAGAGAATGATTTAAACATGGTACAATTTCTTATTTTTAACTTTTCACAGCAAACTTATCAGCAAAACAATGGGAGATGTCAAAAATAAATCTCTTCATGTGAAAAGCACAACACAAACTATAATCCTGCTTCATGGCTTTTCTTGACTCATTTCTTTGTTTCATTTCTTGTCATCCTCATTGTTTCAGTCTTGAATATCCCAAATGAATTGTTAGCCTATTAATTATTAGCTTATAGTTTTAAAAGAGACAGAAGAAAATAACTACTTCATTTCAGGGACAACAGTGCAAAGTTTTCTGTAGCTATCCATATGTACTTAGAAACATATATTTATATGTGTGTGTTATACACATGTGTGTGTTACTTCAAAGTGACTGAAAAATATAATTACAAAAAAAGAATTTTATCTTCGTTTTTAGATGCACTATTACCATATATAAAAATCAATCAAAGTTTCTGTTGTTAGTGTCTGATACGATGTTTTTCTCCATCCCTTGACCTTTTTTGTTTCCTATTTCAGGTGGATTCCAGGCAGGTTATCTGAACTTAATTTTTATTTCTAGTTAATCTAGAAGTTTTCTTTATTCATAGTATTGTATTTGGTGTGAATATCTATGTAACTTTGTTTGAATGTCTTTTATTTTTGCTTTCTAGAATATACTTTCTTTACTTCTTCTCTCCTTTGATTTAATTGGATGTAGTTTTAGTATTCATTTGCATGTTTCAGTGGATCCTCATACATACCTCTACTTTCTTGTAGAGAGTTCACAACTATCACTTTACAATTTACAGAATAATTCTTTATCATATCATAATTTATGTTCCAAAAATAGTATATCAACTTTACATAAAATGTTGATAGTAATGGAAGTTACTCTGTATGCTTCCAAAGAAGAAAGGTAAACACTCACTCAGTTATAAACCCTTTGATGTACAATCATGACAATGCTTATAATATGTGCTAGTGAAATATCAGCACAAAGCTTGTAGGAATAACCAACAAATACCTGATTGAACTTAAGGCTCACTCAATGAAATGGAACCCATCTTCACACTGCACCAGTGGCCAGAAGCCTGAGACTGGAAAGAAAAGGTAGCTAGAGGAAAAAAATATTTAGTACTGTTCTGCTAAATAAATATAGCAATAAAATGACTTCTAACAACATTCTGTTATACTCAAAGACCCAGGTCTTGCTATCATCAGAGATTTCTCTTGCAATAAATAGGAATAAATACAGAGACTCACAACTTTTGTTACAACCGGAAAGTTTTATGCTATTATTTTTTAATATTAGCTGAAACAAAAGAGCCAGCTGAAAGTAGAAAGTGTACCATACCCCTCACATGTAGCTTGATATCTCTTCAAGGGACATCTTCTTATCAATGGACATCGAGATGAAGGTAAGGACAGAGGGAGGGTGTAGTCAGGCATTGAATGACAGAGAACTACCTGTCATACTTCAAGCACTTTTCTTAGAACTGGCCTTTATTCACCCGCTTTATAGTTCCTTAGTGTGACTCTGTATGATCAGGAATGTTAGAAGATTATTATAATGACTTGTATTTTCTTTGACTTTGATGAGAGAAACTTTCATTATTCATATTTACTAATTAGTTTCTGTCTATCTCCTTTTGGAAAAAAGTCCTTGGTATTGAAATATATATTCAAAATTAAATAATTAATTGCATTTTAATTATATTTAACATTATATATTCACTGCTTGTATGTAATTCCCTTCCATTGAAATATTTTAAAGCATTTTAACACAAATTATTTGGGGTCTTACCAGGATGAGCATCATGTAATATTAATAATGCCATTAAAAATCCAATAAATCATTAAAATAACTCCAGTAGAGATGAAAGGAGCAAAATTACATCTTTTTAAAAATCCTCATTATGTAGGATAAGACACCCATAAAATTATAGGTTATTATGCAAAAGTTTGATGATAGTGCTAGAGGGTCAACTTACTAATTATATTTTTGTAATATTAATATTAAAATGAATTTAAATTCCTAGAGAACTTTTCAACCACTAGTGGAGAAATGAGACCTTAAGCAGTGTAGTTCCTAAGTAATATCAAGCCAAGACAGTAATATGCTAAGAATAATTAATAAAAAAATCAAGAATTGAAGGTATTTTTCAAATTAATTGAAAACATTATGCTCACCACTGTGATTTCCAAACAGTATATGGATTAAATATTCAGTGTGTTTAACTTACTGCTTTTAGCACTTTAATTCAAAGTCTTAAATGATTCTTGAAGTTTCTAGTGTTTTTATTTTTATAATGGTATACTATAACTCTTTGACATAATTTAGGCATTGATTAAAAATATCACATCTATCCTGTTGTTTACAAGAGGAAAATACTTTGTAAGTGCACATGTGTGTATATGTATTTATTTATATTCATTGAGAGACATATTCCTACATCTCCTAATTCTTTATTTTGAGGTTCTAAGTGACTCTGCTTATGAATCATGCAAATTTAATGCCAATTTCAGACTAACATTTTCTTTTATTGATCTGCTAAACAAAATGATAAATTCAATTCTAATAATATTTTTATTCAATATTTTTGTTTTACTGACTCTATAAATATTACTTAATATAGACTGTAAGACTTTATGTGGTTATATTTTCCTTATAATATATTATATGTAGTTAGTAGTGATGTTTTCTTCTGCTTGTTTTACTTTTTGTGCTATTTTTGTTGAATGATCCTATACTTTGAAATGGACAACCCCTAAGTTTTAAAGTACAATTTCTTTCAATACATTTTATCTGTTTGAGCCCTCTCATGTCTTTCTCTATTTTAAATGTCTTTCTCTCTAGATTGATGGTCTGTCTGACTTTAAAACATGTATATCAATTAAGATAAATCCTGTGGACTTCCCTGACTTGTCTCTACAATTATTTTATCTTATTTGGAAGCACATATTCTCATAGAATATTTTGAAGTGGTGCAGAGGGGTAATACATGGAAATATTCATGATGAAACATGCATACTATATGTATTCTTTCACCGTACTAGGTTATTAATTTGAACGCCAATGTAAATCTTGTTTGAAAGTTGCTTTCACATGGCATGACCTTTGTGTAATTTAGGCTTCTTTACTAAACTACATCGAAACAGAACCAAGAAAGGATGCTCTTTGTATGCATACATATTTATATTACAAATTAATGAATCAGGACATTACGTAAGAAATGAAGTTCAATCATCCTCCATGTGAAAATCGGAGATTTGGGCAGGTGATGTGTGTGGGTAGAAGGCACCAGACCCAGCAAGCTGATGATGCATACATTATTAGCATAAATGCCACGAGCTGCCAATGCTAATAGCAAGAGAAGATCCATTTCTTTCCTCAGTTTGATACAAAGCCCATGAATGACTTTGATCTCCACTGATCTGTTCTATTTAGTGCACTGATAAGACTGGGTGAGGTAACCTTGGAGATGACAAAGCATTTATTATCACAACGTACTGAAGCAGGAGCAGAACCTTTAAAAAAGTATGCACAGACATGCCACGAGCTTGTGCTTGCAAACATATTATGATACCTGATGGTCCAGTCCGGCTGACAACAGTCCATTAACGTTGGTAGTTGTCTTCAGGACTGCCGTGACACCCTGACAACTCTGCTGCCAATGTAAAGTTTGGGCTTCGGGATTTGACTGTTTCTCTTTCTAAGAGCTGGTAGACTCTTCTCATTAACCAAAACCTAAAAGCAGGTAAATATATTCCTTGTCACTTGTCTTTATAATGATTGCAAGGAATGTAGATGTCATTGTGAATACAGAGATTCATAAAGGTCAGCTCAGGAAAGCATTACAATTTGATCATTTTTTTTAAGTTCATCTTTTTTTTCAGCTTTATTTACAGAATAATGGGGAAAGATAGGGATGAATCACAGCCCAGTGTGCTGGCCCTGATTTATGTATCTGGGTAGAGCCTATTTTTGAAATAGTTTTTGTTTTTTTGTTTTTGTTTTTGTTTGTGTTTTGTTTTGTTTTTTGGAAAAGAATTTCAAGTCTTAGATGTATTATTGACCCTGTTTCTTTATTATTCAAATTTTAAGCAAAGGCTGAAGACTGTATTAATTTCTTTTTTTAAATTTTGAAATGGCTGTCATATTTTTAATGAGGATAGTTTATATATTTTCAAAAGAAAATACAAATTCTTACCATTATATCACATATAAACAAATACCTGTTTAAATTTTTCTATATAAAAAACAAAATTAGCCCATGGCATTTTTCTTGTATCATTTAAAACTTTTTAAATATATTATAATTTATTCACATAACATCCCAATTGTTACCCTCTTATTCCATCTTCCGTCACACACCCTTCCTCCCTCTTCTGCCCTATTCTAGTCCCCTTGCTCTTCGATGCTGCGAGTGGGATGTCCTTCTCCCCCATCATCTGACCACAGCCTATCAAGTCTCATCAGGATACCCCACATCCCCTTCCCCTGTGTGCCCACAAGGCCACCTGCTAAGAAGAATTGATCAAATCTTGGGTAACAGAGAACACGTCAGAGGTAATCCTCACTCTTCTCCCTACTACATGGAGAATTAGCTCTCCATTGGCTAGGGTCTCTCAATACAGTGTACTTGTTTGGTACATCAGTTTGTGCAGATGCACCTACCCTGATGATCTTCCTGTGGAGCTCCTGATCCTCCCAGGCCTTTCATCCCTGCAGTTCTCAGTGCTCCACCCAGCGTGTGGCATCAAGTCCCAGTATCTGTCCAGATGGCACTCTGGGTGAAGTCTCTCAGAGGCTATCATTTTGGGTTCATATACACTTATAAGTGAGTATATTTCTTTTCTCTTTTTAAATTTAATTTTATTAATTTATTCTTATTACATCTCAATGGTTATCCCATCCCTTGTATCCTGCCATTCCTCCTTCCCTCCCATTTTCCCCTTACTCCCCTCCCCTATGACTGTGACTGACGGGGACTTCCTCCCTCTTTATATGCTCATAGGGTATCAAGTCTCTTCTTGGTGGCCTGCTATCCTTCCTCTGAGTGCCACCATTTTTTAATTAAACATTTCCCCTCTATATTTATAATATTACATGTAGATAAAATAAACTACCAATAGCAAGAAGGACCATGGAACAATTAGGAATTAGATATATGTTACATTCATGGTGTTTTGGCTATTTGTATTTGGCAGCCTTGAAGAAAATATCTTTCCTATCTCGGTGCATCCAAAATTCTGAATATAGATCAATCTTGATCAAATCTTCTTCTTATCAACTTAAAACATCTATCTAGACCTAAAACATCTTAACCCCTAAACAACTAAACTTCATTGTCTCTCTTTACCTTATCTTACATTCTTAGGTTTGGAGACAGGGGTTTAAAAAAAAAAGAAGGGGGAATAATAGAAATATATAGGGAAGATAGAACAAAAAGTAGATTAGTGAATCTACTCAACTTAATGCCTCAGTTGTCACTCACTAGGTTATTTTTAATTCACTATTATAGAATTTTGTATATAGATACAAAAATAAGTTTAATTCTAGATACAGTGGTATAGAATTCAAATGTAAGTTTACTCTTCACACACACTACATATATATATGTGTGTGTGTATATATACTCTAATATGAGGTATTATACCCATATGACTCAATTATAATACAAAGTTTACTTCCCATATTTTGAAAGTGCTATTTCAGGCTATTTATGATAAATAAGTTATACAAGTTAATTTTTAGTTTGTCAAATCATGGTCATGTCAATCACTAGTCTATATTGTAGGTCCAGCATACAGATATGATTCCTTAAAAAGATAAGGAAAGATAGTTAGGTAATGTCTTTATGAACCTCAGAGACATGCAGAGTATGGCATTTTAAAATGTGTTTATTATAAGTGAGTAAATACCATGTGAGTCTTTCTGCTTCTGTGTTAACTCAAGCAGTATGACCATCTCTAGTCCCATCCATTTGTCCACAAATTTCGGGAATTCCTTGTTTTTGGTAGCTGAGTAGTATTCCATAGTGTAAATGTACCACAGTTTCTTTATCCATTTTTCAACTGAGGGGCGTTTAGGCTGTTTCCAGGTTCTGGCTATTATGAATAAGGTTGAAATGAACATGGCTGAGCACATGTCCTTGTTGTGTAGAGGAGAGTTTTCCAAGAAGTGTAATAGCTGGGTCTTGAGGAAGTCCTATTCCCAGTTTTCTGAGACAGTGCCAGATAGATTTCCAAAGTGGCTGTACTAGTTTGCATTCTCACCAGCAATGAAGGAGTGTTCCTCTTTCTCTACATCCTCGCCAGCATGTGGTGTCACATGGTATATACTCACTAATAATTGGGCACTAGCCCAAAAGGCATGTCCCACGAAAGTCTTCACTTACCAGGAGTTTGGGATAGATGTGAGGACATCATACTGAGACTCCAAGTAAGAGAGATATAGGAGATAGGGAAATAGAAGGACCCAGAGGGTCCTAGAACCCTACTAGAAGAACATCATGATGGGTAATCGGGGCCCACTCAGAAATAAGCAATAGGTAGGGAACTTAGGCTATTGGTTAACAGGAGTTAACAATCTGACTTGTCACAGGTGGATCCAAGTCATGACTTCTTGAAGTTTGCATGACTTGCAATTTTACAAAAAGCGATAAAAGTTTTAAGCATATTAGCATTATCACTGTTTGTAATCTCTACAGAAATCCATTTTGTAGAAAAAGACAGCAGACACATGCCTTTGAATCATAGCAAAAGCTTTTAACCCCAAAATGATTTGAATTAAAATCATTAGCATATTTGCCTCTATCCAGAGGGGTGGATGCATATTAACTTATTTACTCTTATTTTTATGTGCATTGCTATTTTGCCTGAATGTATATGTCTGTGTGAAGGATTCAGATCCCCTGGAAAAGGAGTCTTCTCTCTACCCAGCAGTAGTCGTCTGTCCTGTTCCCCTCTGGGAGAAATATTTCTGGGTCCTTCCCCTTGTTACCATCCCCTTCCATCTCACCCTCTTGTCTTTGACTCTAGTTCTCTATGCTCTGTCCCTCTGGGACAAATACATCTCCTTTTTGCTCAGAACTCGGTCTTGGAGTGTCACAGGTTGATAATGATCCTTAAAAATATCAACATCTGTGAATTGATGTTCATACCGAGGACAAGCACCTGAGAATATTGATGGTATTAAAATAGCAGAATCTAACAGCAAATATAGGTTATATCAAACCACATTAAAAATATGTACCTGCCATGGATACATATATTCTGTGCTTAATAAAAAAGAAACAACATTCAAAGAAGTATAAGTATTGCTGTGTACATGCATACCCAATGTTAGACTTTAAAATGTGTATGGTTATGTGACATTGGGAAGAAAGAAGGTATCTAAATGAGATGAATATTATGCATATATTGAAACTGGCAATATGGAAGAATGATTGAGATGTACATGAAATACTTTGTTTCGTATTTCAATTTGTATGTAGACTTTATTTTAATAGTGTTTTTGGAGCAGAAATAAACCATGTGTGGAAAGAAAGTAAATAAGTTTAATAATGAGTTATCCCCAAGGAGAAATATTTTGAGATACTTTTTACTATCTTAATTTGTAATATCTAATCTTCACTGGCCGAATATGCTACTCCTTTCTTTGAAGAGGATTATATTTAGATACTCACTCTGAAAAGCATTAAACCAAAAGCAACCTTCCAAGGAAAACAACAACAACAGCAACACCTGAGACATATTGTTTAGTTCCAAGCTAAATTATGAATAATTACAAAGTTTAAAATCCAAGCAATTTATATATTATTGAAAAATATAATATTGTAGGGTAGAAGCCTTATTATTATAAGCAAGTTTAATTACAAATACTTAGATATTAAAGGCCACTGTAGGAAATTTGTTGTAGGATTATATTAAGAAAGACAACTGATATTGTCCTTATATCACAGATAAGTATAGGGTTCACTGAATATCAAAGAAACTTCCTTTTGAGCCAATGGAAACAACTGCATAAAACCACAATCAAAGTTTCTTGTGTGCTGGAGCATCTTCTGGGTATATTCCAAGGAATGGAATAGCTGGGTCTTGAGGAAGCCCTATTCCCAGTTTTCTGAGATAGCACCAGATAGATTTCCAAAGTGGCTGTACTAGTTTGCATTTCCACCAGCAATGAAGGAGTGTTCCTCTCTCTCCACATCCTCTCCAGCATGTGGTGTCACTTGAGCTTTTGATCTTAGCCATTCTGATGGGTGTTAGATGACATATCAGGGTTGTTTTGATTTGCATTTCCCTGATGACTAAGGAGGTTGAGCATTTCTTTAAGTGTTTCTCAGCCATTTGATATTCCTCTGTTGAGAATTCTCTGTTTAGTTCCAAGCCCCATTTCTCAGTTGGGCTACTTGGTTTGGTGGTGTTTAGCTTCTTGAGTTCTTTATATATTTTGAATATTAAACCTTTGTCAGATGTATGGTTGGTGAAGATCTTTTCCCAGTCTGTAGGCTGTCGCTTTGTTCTCTTGACAGTATCTCCTGTCTTACAGAAGCTTCTCAGCCAGAAGATGCTCCAGGACACAACAAGAAACTTTGCTCAACCATGTTCATAGCAGCCTTATTCATAATAGCCAGAACATGGAAACAGCCTAAGTGACCCTCAGTAGAAGAAGGGATAAAGAAACTGTGGTACATACACAATATGGAATACTTCTCAGCTATTAAAAACAAGGAATTCCCGAAATTTGTGGACAAATGGATTGAGCTAGAAATGATCATAATGAGTGAGTTAACCCAGAAGCAGAAAGACTCAATGGTATATACTCACTTATATCTGCATACTAGCCCAAGGGGCATGTCCCACGAAAGCCTTCACTTACCAGGACACTGGGACAGGAGGGGAGGACATCCTATTGGGACTCTAGATGAGAGAAGCATGGGAGAATAGCAAAGTAGAAGGATCCAGACGGTCCTAGAAACCTACAAGTAGAACATTATGATAGGCAGATTTGGGCCCAGAGGTCCCGCTCAAACTGTGGCACCAGCCAAGGACAATACAGGAGGTAAACTTTAAACCCGTACCCAGATCTAGCCAATAGTCAGAACATTCTCTACAGTTGAGTGGAGAGTGGGATATGACTTTCTCACGTACTCTGGTGCCTCACATTTGACCATGTCCCCTGGAGGGGGAGACCTGGTGGCACTCAGAGGAAGGACAGCAGGTTACCAAGAAGAGACTTGATACCCTATGAGCATATACAGGGGGAGGTAATCCCCCTCAGGAACAGTCATAGGGGAGGGGAATAAGGGGATGATGGGAGGGAGGGAAGAATGGGAGGATACAAGGGATGGGATAACCATTGAGATGTAACAAGAATAAATTAATAAAAAAAAAAACAAACAAAACTACTATAAAAACATGAGCTAAACAAGAATGAAATCCAAGGACTTTACATACTGGTTGGAGAAAAATCCATGAGGCCTCAACCCTACACGAATAACTAAGTAAATATTGGATTAGTAGAGGTGATCGTTCCTGGAGACGAGCAAAACAACGCGATGTCTGCCACAAATGGGAAATCCTGAAAACATACATACAAGTAACATTATATAGATGCAACTGGCTACATTTAGGAAGATATATATATATATGCACATATATATATGAATATACATGCATTTAGAAACCTATGTATGAATATATATATATATATATATATATATATATATATATATATATATATATATATATATATATATATGCACAAGTATAGACCTGAATGAAATAACAATTTATTGGGAAAGAGGCCTAGAATTTAAAGGGAAGTTGGGAGAGATTTTTCTTCAAGGCTCTCAAACACAAACAGCCAAAGCACTCCGAATGTAACATTTATACAATCCCTGATTGTGTCATGGTTCTTCTTGCTATAGGTAGTTTATTGTATACATGTGTAATAATATAAATATATATGTAAAAAAATAATAATATGTTTAATAAAAAAGAAGAAAAAGTAAACAAAAAAGCAAATAGGAACTGAAAACAAAAGAATTAAGTATGGTGATTTCATTTTACTGAAGAAAATTATAGAATACAGAATTCTTCCTATTTGTAGTCCAAATCACTGAGAGATAAGCTCAAATTAACCTAATGATTGTATGCTGTGAGAATGTCTAAATCTTCAAATATATAGGCTACATCAGTGTTAAACTGATTATTGGAATGAATTCTGCAGTGATTGAAATACATGAAATGCTTTTTAATGCACTGAATGAATTCTTGAAGTTCTAGTTCAAGTTCAAATTGATAAGATATGAATATCTAATGGAGTGAACTCACCTTAGACTCATAAATGTTTTATAATCTTTTTTCTTTTGAATATTGTTCTCTATATTATAATGCTAATTTTCACGAATTGAATAAAAAAAATAAAAAAATCACATGACAATTTAAAAATACATTTGTAAAGTCAAGTAAAACAATTTAAGATCTGTGACTTAACTAACATTTGGCCTATAATATCCTGGCATTGGTGTTACAGGCAGTAAAAACACTCAATTGCAAATAATAGTTTACTTGTTAATATATACTGTATTTAACCTGGTGTTTTTCTCTTATTTATGAACATGAATGCTGTATTATGACACTTCCTCATTTAGTATCTCACCAAGTATTTATAACAACATATTGGAATGAATCTCTTTGAAATATATCTGTTAAAATTTATTCTAACCATAAGTATACTTAAAACTGAAAAATGATGCTAATATGATCATTACAGTAATATGTATTAAACATGCATATTTTACTTGGGACAGAAAAGCTAATTTAAGTGAACATATTTTCATCTTTTAATTAGGCATTTGTATTTACATCTTTTTGAAAACTATTTTATATGTAATTCTTGGATCTTTGGAGTACAGAGAGCTCCAAGTCAAACCTAATGAAAGGCAGGTTATAAAGCCAACAATTCAAATTGTTAGCTTGATTCATTATTTGGGAATCAAATATTTTAGTAAATTTCATTCACATTTCATATTTTTTCTATTAATGTAAATTTTATCATTCCAGGATTCTAATAAGGATCTTTGAATTTCCTATACTTTCTTTGTAATTTCTTTTTGACCATAATACTTCAATCTTTCCTTATCTTTCATGATGCTCAGGCTTTAGAAGAGCACTGTTTCTGAGCTGAATTCTCCTGATTTGGTTTTAATTTATCTGATAAATTTTAATGATAGTAATGGTGCTATGTGTTTTCAGCAAGATAATAGAAAATCCCCTCATCAGATATCTTGTTGAGAGTTGCCTGATATCAATGTGTCTCACTACTGGAAATACTTAACTTGTCACACTGCAAATACTTTTCCTATAATTATGTGATTTATCATCTGCCCATTGCATTAATCTCTGAGTACAATGAGAAATCATGAGAACTTCCTTTAATATTATCACTACTTATCATAGTAATAATAGCAGGTTTTCCTCTAGTACGTAGGCTCTGGTAAGCCGCAGGGTCTCAGATTGAAAGTCATGCCAGGTATGGGCTTCATCTGTGGAATTAGACTCAAATACAACCAGAAAGTGGTTAATTCTCTCAACTTTAATCACACACACACACATACACACACACACACACACATGCACACACACACACACACGCATGTGTATTTTTAGTAGACGATTATTAACACAGAGACCCACAACTAACCAAAGTGTCTCTGAATACTCATTCCTAAATTTTGTATATATATCCAGTTATGCCTTTCCCCAAAGGCTCAGTAATTATAGAAAATGGGGCATAAATAATGTAATAGCCAAGAGGGCTGGATGACCACAAGAAGACATTGCTGTATACTTATTTTAACATGTGAATCATTTTTTGTTGTGGCATCTATTAGCTAATAAATTTTTGACCCAATTTAAATTCAGGTTGTTTATATTCTTATTGACTTAAGATTTCCTTATGTGCTGTGGATAATGATTTTCATGTTTCTAAAAATTTGTGGCTCTATTTCTTTTCTCCTTTCTCATTTGTTTTCATAGATCTTAAATCATAATTTAAAAGAGTTCTGCCTTTCATCAGTCATTTTTGATATGGCATCTAAAAAAAAGTCAATACCAAAACCATGTTGATGTATATTCTTCTTCTTTTTAAAAAGTAATTGCATATTTTTCATTTCATATTTCGTTCTATTTAGAGTTAATATTTGTAGAACATAAGGTCTGTACATAGTTGACTTTGCGTATTATGATACAATTGTTAAGAATGATTTTTTAGTACCTTTTCTCCCTTACATGAGACTTACACCTTTTCAAAAGTCAAGTTGACTCACAGTGAGTGTTCCTAGGTAGGATCTCTATTGCTGTGATAAAATACCGCAACCAAAAGCTCCTTGGGAGGAAAGTTTTAATTTTTCCCCTACTTCCTTTCATTGTGGAAGACAGTCAGGGCAGGATCCTTGAGGAGCAACGGAAGCAGGAACCAGAGATAAATGCTGCCTACTGTGTTGTAACTCATGGCTTGCTTAGCTTGGTTTCTTATACAACCTGGTGATCACCAGGATGGCACTGTCTACATACACCTGTGCACTCCCACACCAATCATTAAGCCAGAAGTACCTGACAGAGTTGACTACCGGCTAGTCTAACAGAAGCACTTCCTCTGAGATCCTCTATTCCTAGATATGTCTAGGTTTGTGTCAACTTGACAAAATCAATCAGCATGTTGCTATTTCTGGTTTTTCTGTCCTGTTTGATCCATCAAATTTTCCGTTGTTTTTTAAATCAGTACCAAATTGCTATATTGACAGTATTACTAATTTTATTTACACTCTTTAAAAGCTCCTTTGTCTCATTATCTGGTTGTTGGTTGGTTTTTGTTTTTTATATTATTTATCCATTGAATTCAGTGAAGTTTAAGTATTATTATCATGGAAGAGCTTATCAATAGCTGGGTAATGTTTTTAATATGAGAAGAATCTAAAAATGACTGCAAACCACTATTATCTAATAATAGTAATTTACAAAAATAAAATAAATATTTTCTATTAAATATAATATAAATATATTTAATAATTTAAAATGATAAATAAAATGTTGATAATTCATACTAGTATTTTAAAAGTAAAATCTCTACAAATAAGAATTCCCTGAGTAGAAAGTCTCAGTTGAGGAACTGTCCTGGTTGTCTTACCTGATGGAGGAAGAACCACTCTGCGTGTGGGAGGCACATTGGGGTAGCAGTCATGATTTTTTAAAGGAATATTATTTATCTATTGCTTAGTTGATCTTCCCACATGCAGATGATACCAGATTTATAGAGTTCTTTGATGATACCAGAACCAGTGTTTCCATCACAGGCTACGGCCCAGAAGCTCTCAAGCAACCTCCGATGGTTTAGACATGAGATGGGGACTGAGTCACCCAGTCTCATAAAGTCAGTGACTACCAGACTGTCTTGTTTCTAGTCTCTCCAGTGTAGGACAGCTGTAGTAACACTTCAGTGTAATTGACAGTCACTGTTAGTTAATATGACAATTCAAATACTTTAAAGACAAGGTCTCTCTATTAGACATGGACGTCAAAGAAGTCACTGTGTAGACCAGATCTATTTGTGTCTGCCTCCTGAGTTTCAGGATTAAAGGTGTGACCCCCAACGCCCAGGAGATAATTCAAAGTATGAAACTGATAAATATGCTTAGTATTAACATAGATTTGTGATATTTAACTAAAGAGGTTGTAATTGATTTACTTTTAGATTTAACCAGTATTTTACACATTATATTTCTTATAACTCATACATGCAAATTTAGCTATGTTTTAGCTTACAAACATGAATTTTACTTATAAATGTGTTATTTTTTCCTCCTGTGGCAACAACTGAAACAAATTTAAAATAATGTTCAAAACAAATGTACAGATAAGCAATACTGAAATACATGTTTTATGAAAAACACACAGACTACACACAGAAAGGAATCTAATTTAATTTTTCTTCAAACAAGAAATTATATAAGTCTGTATATATAAATTGACATTTCTGAAATTTAACACCATTTAATAGCACCATGGTAGTGCCAGTAACTAAAATCCAAACTGTAAGTTTTTTTAATTCAAAGCAAAGCAGTCAAGTTTAATAAAAACTAATAAATATTTATGATTTTCTATATGTTACCATTTAAAAACTGGGAATATAATAAATCCCCAAATCTTTGTAAAGAGGTTGCACAGATTATACTTCCCTCAGATACTAAAAATTTTATATGTTTTGTTGAATAAAATATCAGCTATTGGTAAAACATTAACAAAAGAATAGCTCATAAGATATAAATACAGACTAGATGAGAAAAATAACCAATATAAATATTATACCATGGTTGAAGAATATATATATATTGCTACCAGTATGACCAACTTTTCTAGCTGAACACAAACCTGTGCTGCAGCTATGACATGTGTGAAATTAATTCCAGAATGGCAATGTAATTATGTTTAAAAAATAACAGGGAAGGCATCTGAGATCATTCAGGTTGAAAAAGTTTCTCTCCCAGAGGAAAGGTTCAGTTCTTGGCACCAGCATCAAGAACTCCAGATCCGTGATGTCTGAAATCCTAGTCTGACCTTTGTAGGCACCCACACATGCGACATACACCCCCCCCCCCCCAGATACACATGAGTTCACATAAATAAAAATTTTTGTTTTGTTTTGTTTTTAGTTTTTGGAGACAGGGTTTCTCTGTGTACCCTTGGCTGTCCTGGACTCACTTTGTAGACCAGGCTGGCCTCGAACTCACAGCGATCTGCCTGCCTCTGCCTCCCGAGTGCTCGGTAATGTAAAAATTAAAATAAAAGACATTGCAAAATATATTCAATTAATTTGCGAATAGGTGTGAAAAAATTAAAATATCTCAGTTGTAGAACTTTTTCTGCAGTTACATGTTCTGCTGCTGCTTTGATGGGGTTTTACATTTCGGAAAACAGCCTTCCAGCTACCATATTTTGTCATGGCTAATTCTTATTTACAGGTTAAGTGTCAGGCTTTAGACTGTATGCTTTGGATGATATCTCTGCAGAGTTGCCACTTTGTATCTTATATAGCAGCTCATTATTTGTAATAACTTTATGTGTAAGTAAAATTAATTGCTTTTTTTATCTTGTATTCCAGGTAACAAACATGTTTGTAGATACAGTGTATCTGGTTAGTAAGAGCTATTATTTCAATTTGGATCTCAACATCTGGAATAACTGTGTGTTCAAAAACTTAGGAGATCATTGTAAGTAATTCTGGTTGCTCTATTGAAATAAAATTTTACATGGATCTGAAGTTATCTTAATCCAGCCCACATCTTCACTGCATTTCACGTGTTCAGTTGTTCCATTTTCTAGGAAAATATTTTACTCTGTGTTTCAGAAAGAAAAATGTGTAGTTTAATTTTTGAAGACTAAAATGTAAGTTTAGAAACTGAAAACTAAATGCTAATCTGTGTCATGATTCAGTGAATATGTAAATGCAAAAACTACTAGGAAAATGTTTAATTAGGAAAATGTAATCAGTCTTCATGTACCAAAAATAATTATCTCAGCATGATGCTATTCAGCTGTTGATTAAAAGTATATATAAATATATTTGTAATAATTATATTTGCCACTATCCTTTAGGGTACAATGACCTGAAGATAGTTTCTGGGTTTTCTAAGATTTTATGATGGACAAGCAAATCATCACCTTCAAAGTGTCCAGTTAATACAAATAAGGGATTGCCAACATATAAGAATATTGCTGTTTATCTGACACTTTTTCGTAATGAAATAATGGCTAAATATATTTTTACACTACCTGTGCTATAACAGACATAATACTTCCTTTGAAATGTAAAGAAAGAATAAAATTGTCAAAAGTTAATTACAGTGGGTGTAACTTGGAGGCATCTGGAGGGTGGGGCAGGTCTAGGGTAGCTACCATCTAGAAAGATATTGGCCCTGTATGAATATAAGAAAAACAGTTCAATATCCAAAATAAAAAAACAATTTCCAAAAAATGGCTGCAAGATTATATCTTGCACAGATTATTTTCTGATGCTCATCTGAAAGACATTATTTATAACAAATAATATACGTATTTTCCATGGGGGCTATACTCTTATTTATAAGCAAATAAGCAGATATAAGTTATTATCAATATATGAGAAGAAACATTAAGCTTCTACAGTAGAATTTCACAAGTATAGTAAGAACTGAGAATATTTTGTGTCCATGATTCAGAGTAGAAGCCACGGTAGCTATAGTATTGGAATTTTGGAAAAGTAGGAACATATGAAAAGGTGAACAATATCCAACATTTTTAATGCTGGTTTCCAGCTCGATAAATAGAGCTCTGAGAGCCCCACCCCCATTGCTGGCCCAGTCACCTACACCCCGTGAGGAGCCCCAGACAGCACCGCCAGCCCCAGTCACCAGTATAGCAACCATGCGCAGCCAGGCTGAGACCCTGCAGCTGCCACCTCCTGCTCAAAGTCAGGGGTAGTGGCAGCCCAAGAGGCCTCACATCCCTGGTGTCCACTGGCAGGAACAAGAAATACATCACAAGGAAGGATTTGCGAACAGTAAAATGATTCAATGGAAGGAACGGATACGATTTCATCAACAAGGATAACACCAAGGAACACGTAGTTGTACATCAGGCTACCATATAGAAGAAACACTCCAGGATGTACCTTAACAGTGTAGGACATGGAGAGACTGTGGAGTTTGACATTGCAGAAGTGGAAAAAGCCGTCGAGGCAGCAAATGTTATAGGCCCTGGTGGAGTCCCAGTTCAAGGCAGCAGACTGTAACCACTATGGCTATACTACTCCTCCTATCCACCTCCTATGAGTCCTCCATGCAATTACCAGCGTGGGGAAAGGAATGATGGGAGGGAAAGAGCTCCTGCGGGCCAGGTCCAACAAACAGTGCACCCCTGTCATAGGTGACCCTATGGCCGTCGACTACAGTATTTACCAGCCTGTGCAGGGAGAAGTGATGGAGGGTGCTGACAAGCAGGGTGTGGGAGAGCAAGGTGGACATGTGAGACAGAATCTGTATCGAGGTTACAGACTACAGGTTCCGCAGGGGCCATCCTCGCCAAAGACATCCTAGAGAGGACGGCGCTGAAGAGGACAAGGAAAGTCGAGATGTGACCCAAGGTCATCAGCGCCTCAGCGTCGGTGTCTGTGCAGCTTCAGTTACCGACGCAGACGTCATGAGAACCCCAAGCCACAAGATGGCAAAGAGACAGAAGCATCAAATCCACCAGCTGAGTGTTTGTCCACTCCTGAAGGCTGAGCAGGGCGGGGCTGAGTAAATGCCACCTTACCATCTCTACCATCAGCTGGCTTGGTCATCCAACAAAAATAAATGAACATGAAATTCCGGCAATAAGAAATGAACAAAGATTTGAGCTGCAGATCTTAAATGCTTGTTTTTTGCCTGTTGGCTATATATATTAGAACTGTCTGTATTATCTACGTAGCATGGGGTTTTTATTATTTTTACCTAAAGATGTGTCTTTTCGGTAATGGCAAACATGTTTTTTAAGGAAAATAAAAAAGCCTGGTTTTTCTCAATGCACCATTAATCTGGTCAAGTTGATATTTTTAAGAACTTTATTTTTAATTTGTAATAAAAGTTTGCACCTTGACATAAAAAAAAAAAGCACCTGATAATAAAGATCCTAAAAAAAAAACGTAGTTTCTACTCACAACTGATTCAAACTATGTATTTGTATAGGTATATATATATATATATATACACACATATATATTTATATATTAAAATATATGCATATATACAAGTATGTACATGCATATGTACACACACATATATGTATACATATAATGTGTGTACATGTGTACATATCTGTGAGAGGAAGGTTTAACTTAGTTGACTCTTTCATAGATTTTGTCCATTGTGGCATAAAAGGTGTAAATCCATACAGTAATTCACATCATGAAGGCTTGCAGGGGTTGGGAAGGAAGGAGAAATGGAAGAAGGGGACAGGGAGAGAGAGAGAGAGAGAGAGAGAGAGAGAGAGAGAGAGAGAGAGAGAGAGAGAGAGAGGGAGAGATTTTTCTTCTTTAATAAATACTCCCTAGGAGGAGGTGGAAACACCCCCTTGCAGACTCACACAAAGGTGGTGCTATACAAATCTCCTAGGTGTTCTTCAACCCTCTCCATCTGACCAATATTAGTATGACTACTCAGCAAAAGTGATAAAGTGTATATATGAAGAAAAATGACAAATAGGTAGAGTAAAATATACCGGATGTGGAGTAACGTAAGACTGGCAATGCTAAAAGGAAAAGAAATAATTTAGAAAACAAGCTCAGGGAAACAGCCCCAAATCTTATGGAAATATGTTTCATATAGGAGAAAATGTAGAGATAAAAATTGTGGATTATAGATCTTTCTAGGAAAAATTGTGTAGTAATTACAGCAAAAGTAATTGACTAAACAGAAAAATAAAAATGGAAAAATAAAAAATGGAAACAAAGAGAGAGGAAAATGTTGGAAAATAGGCAATGTTCCCACATTTTCAGAAACATTTCCTGTGGCTCCCAAGGATCAAACTCATGTCCTCAGGTGGCTCCAACACCTGTATGAGCTGCACTACCTCACTAGCTCTAGAGTTGCTGTAGTGAAATTATTTATATTTTGTGTCTTTTGGGGTACTAATTAACTTCCTCAGGTGGGAATTTTCCTTTTAGTATCTTCTGTGGGGGTGGGTTTGTGTATAGATATTTTTAAACTTTGGCACTGTCATAGAATATCTTGTTTTCATCATCTGTGGTGATTAAAGGTTTTGCTGGGTGTAGTAGACTGTATTGCCATCTGTGGTAATTTAGGGTTTTTTAAAATATCTGTTCAGGTTTTTCTGGCTTTTATGGTCTCTGGTGAGAAGTTAGGTGTGATTCTGGTAGGATTGCCATTATGTGCTACTTGGACTTTCCCCCTTGCAGCTTTTAATATGCTTTCTTTGTTTTGTACAGTTAGTGTTTTGATTATTGTATGGCAGGAGGACTTTCTTTTCTGGTCTAATCAATTTGGTGTTCTGTAGTCCTCTTTTATGCTGATAAACATCTCTTTAGATTGGGGAATTTTTCTTCTATGAGTCTCTTCAAAATATGTTCTGAAACTTGAATCTCAGAATCTTCTTTTTCTTCTATTCCTATTATTCTTAGTTTTTCGCGGTATCCTGGATTTCTTGATGCTTTGTGTCAGGGACAATTTTAGATTTAACATTTTTTTTTGATGGATGCATTGATTTCTTCCTTCATGTCTTCTACAACTGAGGTTCTTTCCTCCATCTTTTTTTTTTTTTTTATTCTCATAGCAATGCTTACCTTTTCAGTTCCTGTTTTCTCCTCTAAGTTCTCCTTCTCCGGGATGTCTTAAGTTTGTGATTTCTTTATTGTTTTTATTTTTATCTTCAGATCTTGAAATATTTTATCAATTTCCTTCACCCATTTGTTTGTATTTTCCTTCATTCGTTTGGAGTGTTCTGTTCCTTCTTCTGTTTGTTTTCATGTTCCTGTATTTTTTTTTGAGTGATTTATTCATTTCTTCCTTTAAGACCTAATGTATCTTAGTGTTTTTATCTTCAGATCTTGAAATATTTTATCGATTTCCTTCACCTATTTGTATTTTCCTTCATTTGTTTGGAGTGTTCTGTTCCTTCTTCTGTTTGTTTTCATGTTCCTGTATTTTTTTTTTGAGTGATTTATTCATTTCTTCCTTTAAGACCTAATGTGTCTTAGTGTATCTTTCTGTATTTCTCTAAAAACTTCCTCTTTAAAAGTTATTATCATCTTAATTATCGTTGCTTTATGGTCATTTTCTTGTGTCTCCATTGTGTTAAAGAGTATCCAAAGCTGCTTGGTGTGGGATAAGTGGTTTCTAGATATGCCATTTGCTTTTTTTAAATTGTGCTTTACACTGGCCTTTAGCAATCTGGTTGTCTCTGGCATTATCTGGTAGCTCCTGGTGCCTGCTGGAGTTTTTGAAAGTGCAGGAAGAGCCCTGGACAGGAAACTGGATATTCCTGTAATATCTCTCCTCGGATTGATGGGTATGATCTTTGATTGGGGGATGTTTCTCAGGGAGTTACCTGAGGCTCTTCTCAGATGTATGATCCTCAGGCATGACTGGGCTTCTCAGGAGCCTGAAGTCTCTCCTCTCCCTAGGGTAATTCCAAGAGTCAGCAGCCCCACTACTGCATTTCTTACTCCAAGGTTAATGAGCCCCAGCTGCCCAGACACTGTGCTCGATGGGAACCATCATTTTGGAGACCTCTGCCTCAGCTTTGGCAGTTAGGGTTGCTTCAGTGGGTTTTGGTGCATCAAGAATACTAATTTGGAGCAGTGTAGCCTGGTACAGAGAATGTATCTGCCCATGGGATGGTGAGAGTACCAGGGTGGCCAGAGGTTGAGACCTCACTCTTCCAGAGCCCAGGAACATTTCTAGGGACTAGCCAGGTGATCTAAGGTTGGACTGTCTCACTTCTTCACTTCTTGTGATTTCTCATCTCACCTGGGAAACACAGAAGCTGCTGTTTTGGGGTCCACAATGCAGTGTGTCCATCACTCTGCAATCATTGCTCTTCGGCTGTTCAGGTACTGAGTAATCAGCACCACCATTTTGGATCCCTCTATTTTCTATTCTATACAATAAATTAATTTTCCAAATTTTTGTTCTGTATGCTTCATTAACGTATGATAGCAATACTAATGGATGCATTTTGATTGTCTATTCTCTAAATCCATTTGTTATTTCCAACAGTTGTGTGTGTATACATACACTATAATTATAGTATATGTGTAAATACCATATACATTATGCAATTCTGACATTTTCAGAGATTATTTAGTTGTTTCTTTTTAGTTTGTTTGCATTTTGTTTATTTTTCTGCCCATATTGTCCTATTTGGAGTTCACAACATTAAAAGACAAGGGAGCAAGGAGAATCGTTAACTTCTTCTGGCCCTCAATCATTTAACTTTGAGATTTTTCATATGTGACCTAGAGTTTTCAACATAATTTCTTCATGTATTTAATTTCTATAGTTTTCTTTATGAAATTGTAATGAATTTTATCATTTTCTATACATATTGAAACAGATTTTGTTTATATTATTTGGCCATAATTTTTCACTTGCTATATCATACTAACTGCTTTTCATAAATAGTAGTAATGCTGAATAAGAGAAAGTGTCACCTGGTCATGGACTGGAATCCTTCTGGTACCCTATTGTGCTGCTATTCTGAAGACGTGTGTACATATTGATTATGTATGTTGGCTTGTAGTCGTTTTCTTATAATTGAACCATTTTCTTATATGATGTTTAAAAGTACAAAATATTTGAGCATGAGAGAAGAAACTATAAAATTTAAGGATGTCACAGAAGAAAAGATTCCTGATAAGGGGTATGATAACAAAGCAGAAAATGCTCTCCACAGGAAGCACAGCGTTGGCTTAGACAGGGAACTCACGGGATTCTAGAATGTGTTAGAAAACTTACACCTCATAAAAGTTGAATCAGAGCAGGTGTGTGTACAATTCAAAACAACAACAGCAACAACAACAACAACAGAAACAAAAACAAAAAATTCCCCAAAAACCAGAAAAACAAAAAACAAAAACCCAACATGGCAAAACCAAAAAAGACACTATCACCACAATAACAAATGATTTAAATAAAAGTTATACCAAGACTTGAAGAGGTGGTCTTCAAATATAAATTGCAATTAACTAGTATGAAATATTATTATGAATATATATAAGAACTACACAAAAAAATCCATATCAAGATCACTGTAAGGTATCTCTATATATTTACCTATGTAATATTAACAACTATCAGTTTGTGTCACCTCTTTAGAAACTGATAACATCTTGATCAAAAATATTAGAATAAAAACTATCAGACGAAGTAGCAATCAATTGCAAATTATCTATATCAAATAATTTAATTAGGATCTCAAAATATATTTGTGTTCTCATGTGCATTTCTGATTTATTCACAATATCCAATGCTCAAAGCATAAATTATTTACCTTCAGTAGGAAGATGAATGGATGAAGAGATTGATGTGTAGACATCAAAAGAAATGTGACTCATCTTTTGTCAATGAGGAAATGAGGATTTGAAGTACCCCTGTAACTCCATGAACCAAAAAGTGTTGAGGTAATGATGAAGACAGTATATATTTGGGGAAGATAAAGCAAAGCATAGCCTAGAAAATTATGGAAGGATGGTAAAAGGCATCACAAAAGAAGAAAAATTGTAGAAAAACACAAGTGCCATTCTGTAGCTCCTATGTTGGCTCCCTCAGCAGAGAGGGGTCAAGTCACTGGGTTATCTGGGAGTATTCTGAAATTCTGGTTATGCCAAACTGATAAGTCAGTTTTGGAAGAAGTCTAAAATGTTTATAAACCTCAAACACAATGTCAGGATTTGGTGTGATAGCTCCAGGTCTTGGATGGTAGGCTGGAATATGAAAAGAAATACAATGTCCCATTCCTAGAAATGTTAGATCCAGATGTCATCTTGAGAGACTAAGCAGAGGGTCTTACTCTAATCACAAGTCATGGATTCTGTACACTTTCTATGAGGCCTGCATCAAAATATCTCTAACAGTGGCACAGAGTAGAGGGGAAAGGAGAGGGACAAATATACCATGAGGAGTTTACACCACCGAAGGCTGTGTCGCAGAGTGAGAAGTGGGTGATGAGCCTGGCCCCTAGTGAGGGATGTGGCCTACTGACTACAGATTTCTCCCAATTATTAGAACTCCAAGTTGATGGCCAGCACAGCCTCAGGCCCTGTGTTTTGTTTCCAAGGAGGACTGAGGTCTCTTGTCTTAGTTCATGCTGACTATTCAATTTCCACTAACCTTTCACTCCAAAGCAGTTTACTGCTGTGTTAAGGACCTCATGCAGTAAGATTTTCATGAAGAGCAGTCTGTTTTTTCTGTTCCCCTATCCTCTGAAAATATCATTCTGTTTGTTGCCTTATTGTCTCTGTAATCTATATGGCTGGATATAGCCCTGCCTTTGCATATTTCCTGCCCTAGAAATACAAATTGAGAGAGAAGGATATGGAATAAGTGGAAACTCACTTGGCCTACAAGTCATGGTCATAAACTTTGTTGGGGTCAGCAATATCTACAGGTTAAAAAAGAAGAGTAATCTAAGATAAATACATCCCTGCCATTGAAAAGTCCCCAGACTGGCCTGACACCCAGGATGTACATGGAATCAACAAGGAACATTTACAACTAAACTTGCCCTACATCAAATGAGTTAATGGATTTCCTCAGAACATTGCATTGTGACAACACCAAAGTACACATTCTTCTCAGCAGCCAATACAACACTGGCAAAAAAATAATTGATTACATACACTACATAAAAGAAACCTTATCAAATGCAAGAAGCTGAAGTACCTTTTTTTAACCTTATGAAGTCCAAGACAACAGCAAAGAAACACTAGAACATCCTGGAGATTTAATGATACATCTTTGAATAATTAGTGTGACATTTAATAAATCAATACATAAATCAAAACCAATTCAAAACAGGTGGACAAGGAGAAATGGCAACAATAAAAGTGGAATAAAAAAAAAACAGAAACTAATGTGAAAAACAAGTTAATAAACAGCTTGACCATGAATTTGAGAGGACCTCATGAGTATATTACATTGTGACTAGCTACTGCTGCGTTCTTTGGGAGGCCACCATCTTTAGTAATTTACTCATGGTCCAGCCCTCCTGGCACCAAAGAGAAGTCGGAAGAGAGAGCGAGAGAGAGAGAGAGAGAGAGAGAGCGAGGACAGACATGATGAGGAAGTGAGGAAATGAGTTGACATGGTAAGAAGGAGATAGAATAGGGTAAGGAAATAGTAAAAATTCTGTATTTATTTTGTGCATGTATTTAATTGTTAACGAACAAACTTAATAAAAGTTAAAAATTAATTTTATACATAAATACACACATATAGACATATTTTCTTGACATATAAAAGTACACACACATACACATATATGTATGTATGTATATATATATATATTATGTGCAGAGAGAAGAGAGGCATACAGACAGACAGATAGACATACATATACATAATTAATGAATGACTCTTTACTAAGCCACAAGAATGCAATATTGCTCGAAAACTGAAATTACTGGAGACCATCATGTTAATAAAAGTAGGTGGGAGTAAGAAAAATGAGTGCTACATATTTATTTTCTCATATATAAAATCTATACTCTAAAAGAGAATGAAGAAAGTAGAATGCAACATAATTTGGTAGAAGGGTGGAAGCAAAGATGGTTGTAGGGAGCTGAAACTAGATGTGTAATGTAGGATAGATACAATGAAAGTGTAGATAAAAATGTGTATATAATATGCTTCATTTAAACATGTTTGTAATTAAGATATGCTAATAAGATAAAACACAAAGTCCATGACATTTCTGTAATGTTTAAAAGCATGGACATTGAGACTATTATATTAATTTCAGACAGTTACAATAGACTAGGTTCTTATGAAACCTCTGATTTAGTATGTATAGATAATCAAAACCTCAGACAATACTTAGATGGAATTGGGACATGGAGGTGCAGATGTTCCACTTGTATAAAGGTTCAGTTTTGTATAATGACTATGGTTAGACTACTGACATGAATCACTATGCCAACTGTTAGATGTGTTATGTAATGTATTCTGGCCATAAGCATTTGTAAATGAGAAATTACAGATTAACTTTTATTTTATCACTATTAGAAAAATATAAAAACATTTCATTGTTACATTGTTTCTACATATTTATAAATTTTTACCACACGTAAAATTCCATCAGCACCACTTTGTTGTAATACTTGGAAAATTATTTTTAAGGCAGTTGAGTAGTCATAGCCCTTCACTATTTCTATGGAATAGCCACAATGGCTCTTGGAAAGTTATTAGTTGGACAATAGGGAATGAAGATGGCAGAGTGGTTTCTCTTTAAAAAATATCTTGGTTGAATTGTGAAGTACACAAGTAGCCTATATTTAGAAATACATTCAATAACTTTAATTTTAACTAAAAACTTAGCATTCCACTTGTGTTAATAATTATCAAGATAGATTTGGATTTATTGTGAAGTCTATCACATTAAA
Organism: Acomys russatus; assembly: GCF_903995435.1. NCBI lineage: Eukaryota > Metazoa > Chordata > Mammalia > Rodentia > Muridae > Acomys > Acomys russatus. The sequence continues at coordinate 42,517,054 of NC_067167.1, forward strand.
AGGCTATGCCATTTTAAATGTCATCCATATATCATTTCACATGCCTCATCTTGATGCAAATCATAATGAAAAATTGCATGATCATTTTTCTTATGAATTAAATATATTACCTTCTTACAGTGAAGGAAAATGTGCAAGCAAATAGATAGTGCCATGTAGATAAAACTAAACTTCATAGCAAAAAGAGAAATGGTTTGTCCACAGTAATTTCTGATATAGATTTAGTATTGTCAGGTTTCAGAGAGGCCAGTGTTTACGTATTTTTCTTATTCAAAGCTAATTTTCTTACTGTATAACAGTTCTTCTAGATATTTCCTGTTTAGCCCCTGTTTTTATATTATTTAATTTGATTTAGTTTTATTTGCAGACCTCAGTTTGCCTTTCCTCCTTTCCTCCCCATCCTCTCACTCCAGCTCCCTGTCCCATCTACACCTCCTCCTTTTCTGTGCAGAAAAGGGCAGGCTTCCCATGGATATCAACCAACCATAGCACATCACGTTGCAGAAAGGCCAGGCACCTCTTCTCCTATTAAGATGCAACCCAGTAGGAGAAAAGAGTCAAGTTGCAAAGGAAGACAACAGTGTCTGATACAGCCCCTGGTCTACTGTTAGGGGCCCCACATGAAACCCAAGTACACAACAGTAACATATATGCAGAGGGCTTATGTCAGTCCCCTGCAGGCTCCCTTGTTGGTCGTTTAGTCTCTTTGAGCCCCTAGGTACCCAGGATAATTGATTCTATGGATTTCCTTGCGGAATCCCTGAACTCCACATAACATTTGGCTGTGGTTCTTTGCATCTGTTTTCATCGTTTTTCTGGGTGGAGTCTCTCTGATAATTGGGCTAAGCACTAATTTATGAGTGCAGCAGAATAGTTTTAGGAATAATCTCATTGAATTTTTCTCTGTTTTGAAATTAATTAATTAAATAATTCACTTTACATCCCAATTATAGCCCCCTCCCCCCTCTCCTCCCTGTCACACCCTCCCTCCCTCTTCTTCCTTCCTTTACCCCTTAGAAAAGTGAAGCCTCCCAAAACAACCTATCCAAGCACATCAAGTGGCACCAGGACTGAGCACATCTTCTACCACAATGGCCTAGCAAGGGAGCCCTGCCGGGCAGAGGTGATTGAAAGCATGTAGGAACGTCCTAGTCAGAGACAGCCACCACTCCCCTTACTGGGAACCCACATGAAGGCCAAGGTGCCCATTGGATCTACATGTGTAGGGGACTAGGTCCAGTCCATATGTGTTACGTGGTTTGTGTTTCATTTCCTTAACCTCCCCTTGTGACCAGGTTAGTTAGGTCTGTTGGTCTTTATGAGGGACTCTTTTTCCCTCTCTCCAGGTCTGTCTATCCTTCCTTTCACTCTTCTAGAAGGCTCTCTGCACTCTGCCCAAAGTTTAGCTGTGAATCTCAGCATCTGTTTTGATCCATTGCTGGATAGAGTCTCTCAGAGGACAGCTATGCTAGGCTCCCATCTGCAATTATAGCAGATAGTCCTGGGGTTGGCTCTATTGCAAGGTGTGGCCAGGCATTGGTTGGGCATTCCCTCAATCTCTGCTCTAACTTTATCCCTGCATATTTTGTAGACAGAGTAAGTTTTGGTTTAAAACATTTGAGGGTGGGTTGGTGTTCTCCTCCCTCTACTAAGAGTTCTGTCTGGTCAGAGGGTGGCCCCTTCTGTCTGTGTCCACCACTAGTAGTAGTCTCAGCTATTGGCACTCTGTATCCTCCCAGGAGCCTACCCAGTTGTATGTCTCCAGCCCGTCTCACAGATGCCCCAGCCTATGGCTTCTCTTCCCTCTGCAAGCCCTCTGTCTTCTTGCACCACTCACTTCATCAGATCCCTCTCCTTTCCTTCAGCACTTGCTCTCCTATCCTGTTCTCTCTTTTCGAGCACTCTTTCTATTTTACTTCCCCTTCTCAGTGAGATTCATGTATCCTCCCTTACACCCTGTTTGATCTGTGAATTGCAGTGTAGTTGACCTCCACTATATGGCTAATATCTGCTTATAAATGAGTACATTCCATGTGTGTCTTTCTGGTTCTGGGTAATGTCATTCTGGATGATCTTTTCTAATTCCATCCATTTGCTTGCAAATTTCATGATATCCTTGTTTATAGAGCCTCTGGATCCTGGCCCTCCAAGCAGTGCCAGGGGTCAGCTCCTTCCCCTGGCATGGGATCTGAGCAGGAGCACTCATTGGTTGGCCACTCCCCCAATTTCTGCATGACCTTTACCTCAGTGTATCTTGTAGTATTATGCCCAGATCACTAGGTCCCCAAAGATGACCAGGAGTCAGAAGCTTATGCAAAGAGCAGGAAGCCCTCAAACCTCACTGGAGCAGCAGATCGGTAGTTAGAGCCCAGAACCATTTTTAGGCAGGGTTTTTATTGTCATTACAGCAAGGAACAGGAGTTTCCAGTTTGGAGGCTACAGGGTTTGTTGACTTTTAGCAAGATTGAGATAGTGCTAGGGGATTGGTTGAGCTTCACTGTGAAATGCTTAAGCAATCTATCTATAACATCTGGGGACATTAGGGACTTTCCTCATTCCCCTGATTAGCTCAGGCCTAGAGTAGCTCTTTTCCTGGAGCAGTTTGTGGTTTTTCTAGCAACAGAAGTCAATTTAGGGATGGGCTCAAGATGGTGCCTGCTGACGAAATGGAGTCACATTAGGTATGGTTCTTCAGTAGGCAGGATAATCTGTAGGTTAAATGTTTTGTGGCTGTGCCTCCATTACAAGGCTTTCCTGGTGACAGAAAATGGATAGTTTGATCTCCATATTTTCATATGCTAGGAGTCTTAGCTAAGGTTACTTTTATAGTTTCCATTGCACCAGGTTTCTAGCTTGCCACAGGGATGCCCCCATCCTTCATTCCAGTGGTCTCTACCAGTGCTCTCTTCTATCATCTTCGAACCTGCTCCCTCCTATTCCCACCCCTCCCACGCAGACCTGTGTCATCACTCATATTACTCAGATATTAAAAGATGACATCAAGCTGGGTATGGTGGCACATGCCTGTAATCCCAGCACTCAGGAGGTAGAGGCGGGCAGATCACTGTGAGTTCATAGCCAGCCTAGTCTACAAAGACAGTTTAGGACAGTCAAGGCTACACAGAGAGAACCTGTCTTGAAAAAACATTACATCATGAGCAAAGCAGTGGTGGTGCATGCCTTTAACCCCAGTACTGGGCAGGCAGGGCTAGAAAGATCTCTGTGAGTTTGAGGCTAGCATGGTCTACAACATAGGTTCCAAGACAGCCAGGGCTGTCAGAGAAACCCAGTTTCAAAAAAACTGCAGACAAAAATTAAAAAACAAAACTCCCAAACAAACAAATGAACAAAAATGGCATGAGATTTGCCTAAAAATGCATGGAACCCAGACACAGTTTCAAATCCTTAAAGGCTACACTTTTGTTGACCAGTTCGGCTTGTTCAATGACTTCCTGTTCTGGAAAGCACCAAGAAGGTAACTGCAATAAGTGATACTAGAAACCAACAATAAGTAAAAATTGGTAAAGCCCACACATTTGGATTATACGTTTGAGATGGGAATCCTGTGCTTCATTATGAGAACTCACTTTGGATTTTAATTATTTTACACTACTTGAAAGGACCCATGTATCCTTTAGTCAAAACACATGAAATAAACAGAAACATTATCTTTTATAAAATAATGGGACAAAATACACCAACACACAATGTCTGGCAAGTGTTTTTTCCATACAGTTTGAATAGACACAATGTATAATAAAATACTTTGAAAAATACAAAGTCATAAGATATTATCAGTTTATATAGTAAAGATAATATTATTTCAGAATGTGGCTTATTCAATCCTAAAATATGAATAGATCCCATTTCTTAGAACAGACTGTGAAAGTAAAAATACATTTTATAGCCTTTATCATTTGAAAAATAGTTTATATTTATTGAAGTGGAGCAGAAAGTACAGATTTATGCTTTCTCACAAACCAAACACCGGGGTCAGCACCAGGTAAGGATTGTTACCAACAATCTAGAATCTCCCTCACGTTTTGTCATTATTACCCATAATTCCTCCCAACACTCCATCTTGATTTGAACAGCAATTGTTCTTTATGTCCTTATGATTGGGCCTCTGTATTTGCAATTAATTTTTATTGTGTTTTCAAAACACCTTTAAAATGCAATCATATAGAATGACTTATGTTTTGTTTACATTTTCTCCTAATACATTTTTCCCAATTATTTTATTGCTATACATTATTTGTGGAAGACATTATTTATATTTTAAGCATTTGGTTGATAAATGGAATATATGTGGTTTTCAAATGAACTTTTTGCAGTGTTATTGTAGACATGTTTAAGATATCCTTAATTATGTGAAGTGTTTTGCCATTTACCCCAGAACAGAATTGCTAAGGCAAAACCATATTTATAATGTAAATAAAAAAGTCTAGTTTTACAAAGTGAGTACACTAAGATGCAGTCATCCAACAGGGCATGAAAATCTCTGTTCCATGTGTTCTGCTCCACCCAATGGTTAGTAATGTAATTGACTTTCTTTCCAGCTCCCTTTGTCTTATTCCATTTCCTCTATCTTTATCCTCCTGCCCCTCCCCACTTCCTCCTGCCCCTCCCCACTTCCTTTTTTTCTTTCACCCTCTTTTCTTTTCTTCTTCCTTCTTTCCTCTCCCTTGTATTCTCTCTGTATTTTCTCAGTGTTGAGGATGATAGTGGAGGTTATTGTCACAAGGAGGCATTAAGTTTAACTTTTCTAATGAATAATAATACTCAGTCCATTTGAGAATCTACTAAATTGCCATGCCTATTGAAAGTTTTATTATTATTTGGATTTATAGTTAAAGATTGAGACTTTGCATTATTTTATGGCAGATGTTTTCAGCATGTGGCATCTTCCTTTTTTACTACATGCTGGATCCATAGCATTATTTATTGAACTGGAGTTTTTCCATAGTCAATGTTCATTTGCCTTTGTTTCTTATAGTGGTAATTTTTACATAAGCTTTTATACATATGGATCTTGAGTAATATTAGTCTACATCTTTTCTGAAGTTGCAGCTTCTAATTTTTCATATTTGGAAACAGAGTTTACATTGTATTCATTTTTGTGTACAGTATTGAGTAAAGGATTTCTTAATTCACTTCTGCCAATTGGCATAGGGCTGATTGCTGGTTTTGAAACATTCCTGTTTTTCACTACTCTTTGGATCTGCTTTTCTCAGTATACTGACATGTATATAAATTTATTTCATTACTTTTAATATTTACATGTTTTCTGGTATTTCATAGTACCATTATATAATCATTATCCCCTCTTCATAACTTTTTAAAATTTAAATTTAAAATAAATTTACAAAATTAAATTTAAGTATTTTCTATTCCTTGAATCAAATTTATTTAAACCATAAATACCATGAATTGTATTATTATAAATATATAATATCCTATTAATTAACTGTACAGTGTGATTCTTAGATCAAAATATGTATGTTGGATTTTAACGACAAAGTTTCTTTTGAAAGATTTTTGTTCTTTGAATCTATGATAATATAAAATAATACTTTATGTCTCTAATGTTTTTTATGCTCATTGGTGGAATGTTTGTTTTGCTTACTTGAAAATTTGAGATATTATGCTCTCAAATTGTAATCTATGTATTTTTAAATAAAATATATTTCTGTGAATTTCCTGTCACTGTTCTAATAATGAAAATGTTTTTCTTTTCTAATTTGGGAATTCTACATACACTATGAGGATTAAAGGTTTGTATTGTATATAAATTATACATATTGTGATAGCTAATTGCTTATAAAAACAGCCTAAACTCCTTTTCCCTTTAACCATCCTTAGTATTTGCCAAAAAGCTTTTGTTTTCCATGATAATTATAGTATTTTCTCCATATTTTTCATCTATGTTCACTTACTAGCTTCATTTATTATTTAGTTGTACATATGTTATTTAAATGTTTCATACATCTAAACAGACTAACTGTTTCTGGCCAGGACATTTCATTGGGAAAGAGGCACTACGTCTTGTTTCTCTAGCTACTTGCTGCCACTTAAGTAACCTTAAAATGTTCTGCTGGGTTAAGGTATATCCTCATACCCCAGGGATGTCTGTTCCTTCTGATCTGTCAGTCTGTCTACTGATATGAAAATGAGGCCACTAGCTGGGTCTCAGATCACACAATATTTGACAACACGTAGACAAAGAAGTTTGGGGAAAATCAATTAATTATCCCTCAGAGCAGTAGAATAATAGGCAGCATGATGATTATTAAATATAATATTAAAGTACAATTGAAGTGGTCTTATATAAATGTAAGGTGGCTAATATAATTTTCCATTTTAATTGCATATATATATGTAAACCTCCATACACAAATATCCATTTTAATTGCATATATGTATACTTCCATACACAAATATCCATTTTAATTGCATATATGTATACCTCTATACATAAATATTCTTTTGAAGTCCTTTCTGATACTCAAATGCTTTAATCTAATATTCTCTTTATTTTAAAATTCCAAAGCAAGCTTATAAACAATGTGAAATTTGTTTTATAAATGTGTAATTATATCCTAATTGGAAAGAAACCAAATCAAAGCCTCTAGCAAACCATTTTGAAATGAATGGACTATACTATGTGCTCGTTAGTTTTTGCCACGTTAATAAAAACTTGTTTCACTTAGGAATATGGAACCTCATTTATCCATTTGTTGGCTACATACTTATGCGTGTATAATAAGTGCTAAAAATGTATAGAGAATAATTATATTTTATATTAAATTATTCTTCACATTATAATCATAAACGTGGGCTGTAAGGAGTATTAGAGGAAGGAAATGAAGAATGTTACTGGAGTTGGAGAGCCTCAACACACAAGGACTCAGAAAATCTGGGGGTGTTGAAAAATTGTGTCAGGTAGGTTAATGCCCAAGAAGTTAAATAGACAACAATACAATAGTGTTCAGAATGAATTTTTAAAAAAGGAATCCAAGGCTATTATGTTTACTTTATATGACTTGAGTCAGTGGATAATAAAGGATAGGGAATAAAACATTGGGGCAAAACTATGAAGAGATAATAAGGTCATTGAGAGGTTTAAGCCCTGGAGGAATGAGGTTAAGTGATACTTGCTCTTTTAATGTCTTGTAAAATAAAAAGCACAAAATTGGTTCGAAATTTAAGATTTTATTTCATTAAGGATCCTACATATTGAAATATACTACTGCTACACACAGAGGGAAGGGATAAATGGATACGCATATATAATACAAACCAATATTCTTCTTGCTGAAATACACTTTGTACTCTTGAAAATTCAATTAAAGGGAGACTTAAGAATGAACCATGTAAAAATTACTTTATGAGAGTTAATAATAGGAGAGTAAAATGTAAGTGTAATAAACAGAACTATCACCATCATATTGAAATTGCTACATTATAAAAGTGCAGTCGTTTGATAACTGAAAAAATAGGGTTCTAAATCACATATTTGATGTTCTTTTGTCATCTGAGGAAAGTACAGTATCATTGGTTACTGAAAGTTTATTCCAATTTTCAAATATTTTCAACTTCTGAATTTTGTTCAAATACACAAAATTAAATGAATAGCTGGAGCCAGTGTGATTTATTAATGTAATTTTTAGGAAGAGGGATCACAATATCATAAACTATAAAGATCAGTGGGGATATGCTTGTGATAGTTATAGCGGCTCCTGAATAACATGCCTAAAATTATCTAATAAAATCCATTCCATGCTTTTCATTTATAACATCTTTACCCTAAAAATATTTTGAACAGGTAATATTTTCACAATGTATAATACATAACATTAAGCAAGGCATATTGGTGCATGCTGATGCAGAGGCAGGCAGATTGATGTGAGTTCAAGGACAGCGTGGTCTACAAAGTGAGTCCAGGACAGCCAAGGCTACACAGAGAAACCCTGTCTCAAAAAGAAAAAAACAAAACAAAACAAAACAAAACAAAAAGAATAACATTACATAAAGTTTGAATAATGAACATTTATTATGAATAATTTATAGGTAATATTTCAAAACAAAATTATAAAACAGACGCTAAAAATAAAATGGATTTTGCCTAAGGTAAGATAAAAGAAAAAAAAAAAACACATTATACAGAGAACTTGTGAACCGCTTGAGTTACACAAAACAGTAAATGCAAAGAGGATTTTGAATACAGTCTACATTTTCTGCCGTACATCACGGGTGCATTTCTTCTACCTATTTGCTTTCATTTACCATCACGAAATATGCTTTGGTTTAGCATTAGATATACTGAAAATAATGGGATTAAAGATTAATTTAATAGAGGCAATTTTCTTTGCCTCACAGTCTTTAAGCATGAATCCAACTGTAATAGCAAAATGAAGTCAGTTTATGTGGCAAAATAATTAATAAATCATCTTTCTGTAACATACAGGCTTTTGATAACTTTAACTGAATTACTTGTTGTAAATTGTATTATTTGTGAATTAAACATGTTTTTTAGGAGTAGTTTTGATTCAACTGCTTAAAGTACTTTCCTTTTCCTTTGTTTTTCTTACTACTAAAATAAAACCATTTCCCTTGTTTGTAAAAGAAACCAGGTAAATGGGAATCTCTCACAGTGTATAAAACATGATTTTATCCATTACATTTAAATATTTCCACCTCACTAGAAACAGTAACAACATTTAACAAATGTATATAGCCGCTTTCACTGCTAGAATTTAATAGAACATCATAAAATAAGTAGTAAAATTGGTAACATAGAAGATCCATATTTCCTGTAAATATCTGTTTTAATTTGAATTGTCTGTATCTATACATTTAAATATTTCCAGGCATCAGCATATAAATATATGCACTCAACATACATATGTTCATTTTAAAATATGATGCATTGTGAATACACACGGCTTAATATGAAATCTTTAGATCAGCTATAAACATCCATAGTATATTGGGTCTTATAAATATTCACTTCCTATTCCATCATTTATCCTTCCATTCCATCATAAAGCCATTGATTTAAATTAGTAGTAATATATTTAATTTTGTTATAATCCAACCCTGTTATTAATCATTTCTTTTGAATCTAGTCTACTGAAAGTTTCCTGCACTATGTGACTGTCATGTCCTTAGGCTTGTTTAACAGTCTTTACCATCTGTGTTCATCTAAAATGTCACCAGGCACCTATTTCACCCCATAAACTCTATTTAGCTCAGAATTCGCAGCTCCTTTTCCTGAAGCACTGTAACTTAAAGCTGGGCCCCAAGTATCAATATACTCATGCCTTTAAGATGTTGCTAAATATTCTCAAGAGAAACAGCTAGGAATTCATAATATTCACACTCTAATATAGTCATTATTTACACAAATATGTATACATGCAACCAGTGTTTATTTTTATAACTAGTCCTCAGCATTTGTAGAAAAAGTCATTTTTAACATGAAAAAAATATGCCTGACTGTTCAACTGTCACATTATTTATTTAAGCTGTCTCTTTCATTGATGATTTCTTTGATAGTAAAAAAAAAAAAAAACCTGTTTTTTTGTCATTTATTATTTATTTACTTGTTCAAGCACATTTTTGTTAGGATATTGAAATTCGAAGGTAAAGCAGAAGAACATATTTAACTCAAAAAAGTAATTTCTGAAGTAGTACCTCAGTCATATCCACAGTTGAATCTTATCTATTTTTATAAATCTACTTTTATAAATTGCAAAATTGCTAAAAATCACTGGGATTTTAATTGGTAAATCATAACTAAATGATATTGCTTCAATGATATTGCTTCACAATATTTCCCCCAATCCTTCATCTCTTCCATTCCTTTTAAATTAATGTTTCAAATATATTAGCAAATCCATTAAATATATTTCAAACTAGGTTCTTCTACAATACTCTATATGATTCTTTAAAAGTGACTAAAATTATGATATATACAGATTTTTTTGATAACTAAGATTATGGTTTGTTATAAAATTTAGACTATCTTAAGGATTGGAAAGTGAAAAATGAATTAATTCAGATGGGTGTTGAAAAGTGTGTTTTTATGGAATGTGAAAAATACATAACATGCATGTATGAATTATAAAAATATTTAATGATATTAAAATGTATAAAGGGAAATTAAGTTGCTTCAGTGTGAGTGGTGGCTCAGTTCACATGTAAAGAACATAATTAGAAAGCATTTACTTCAACCCCTACCCAGATCTAGCCAATGGACAGGATATTCTCCACAGTTGAGTGGAGGGTGGGGTCTGACTTTCACATGTACTGTGCAGGAATTTCTAGGTCAGTTTTGTGCGTAATATGAATTAAGAAAATGAATAGGAGTGTCATGGGATTAGGTGATTTAGTAATGTTTTGAAAGATAGAAATGTGTTCATTGTTTTTGCTCATTTCCATAATCCATTTTTAAACATATAATATACTTTAGCATTTTTCTCTGGTAAAATAAAATGCCAGCCCTTGGTACTAAACTACAGATATGCCTGTTTTAAATTTGTTAAGTCTCTATGCATTAGCATAATAAAAGACTCATAAAATATTCTGTGACTAAGAAAAATGTTACAGAGTGATAAATTGCTCATAACTTTGTGTAGCCATGAAACAGTGGTCACACCATACAAAATCTGTTTGTAATATGTAATTGAGTAAAGATTTGTGTTTTTATGTAACACAAGCATGAAATGCAAGTCTGAATATGTATGTGGCAGGAAGATTGGAGGTGGTGTTTGGTTTCATAGGAAACAATTCTGACAAACTTTTGTTTTCAATTTTTTTTTTTTTTTTGCCAGCTTGAATGCCACTTTTGGGCACTCAGCAGGTTGGGTAAAAAAAGCTGGCCCATGAGTTTGGTTCTTGGAAGATCTCCCCACCATTGGTTTCCCTGCCATGACAGGTGCCCTGCTAGATGTGCCCATGACCATGAGCTCTACTATGTGTGTCTGCCATCTGATCTATGAAACAATGTGCCAAACAAAAACCTTTTTATGTTTACTTCATATTTTATCACAGATTCTAAGAAAAACTATCAAATACAAACTAACAGAAGGAGCTGAGGGAGAGGAAAACATGATCAAATATATTTTCTCTAATACTCCAAATAGCATTCCATGAAAAAACACATACTTGTAGCATTATGCAGACTAAGAAGGTAGTTTTTATGAATGCATACACCCATATATATGTATATATATATATACATGCTATAACAATTAATGAAAATAGAGGACATGAATTTGAAAGTCAGGCAACAGAAGTATGTGGGAGAGCTGAAAGGGAAGGAGGAGAAGGAGAAAATTACATAATTGTTATAATCTCAAAAAAATAAGTAGTGTATAATATCATAGAATTAGATTTATTTACTTTTCATTTTAGATGTATAAGTGTCTTACCATGTATTTGCACGTGTGCGCACGTGTGTGTGTGTGTGTGTGTGTGTGTGTGTGTGTGTGTGCAATACATAGTTACATGGTGTCTGCAGAGATCACAAGTTTGGTCAGCATCCCCAGAAACCAGAGAAAGAGAAGACTAGGAGCTACCATGTGGTGGCTGAGAATGAAACCTGGGTCCTCCATAAGAGCAACAAGTGTTTTTAACTTCTGAGCCATTTTTCCAGCATCCAGATAATTTTCATTTATTTCTAATTTATTGAACATGGCAAATCACAACTTTGTATATTAAATTAACATCTTAAAATTGAAAATGCTATCATAGTTATTGATTTCTGAAAGTCTTCTCAGAGTTTCTCATACTAATTAAGTGGTTGTTTTCAGTAATAAAGTTCAGTGTTGCTTTTAAATTACTTATATTAGTCATATGATTCGTAGGCCTGGATAGCGGTCAATCAAGACACAGATACTTATATTTTAAAATAGCCTTAGTTAACCTTGGGGAAAAACTACTTCCCATAGCGGGGCAGGTATGGGATCCCTGCCCCAATCCTATGCCATCCATAATCCCAAATACTTGCTAACGTTCTTCATTTGGGCTGAATTTTCCATTCAGCCAGCCATGTGCTTTTCCTCCATCTAATCGGGGCAGCCTTCCTCACCTCTTCGGGTCTTTCTCCTTCCTCCTCCTCTTTTTCTTTCTCCTCTCAGGACCCTCTCCTCTGGTTTCTTCTTCTTCTTCCCAGAATTCCTCTCTCTCCTCTAAGCCAGGGAATCTTAGCCACACTTCTCTCTCCTTTATCCTGCCCAGGTAGGATGGCTTTTTACTAATTAAAAGGTGGATCTCAGAGACAACAAGCAATAATTAGCATCATAACACATCAGACCTTGCCCCAACAGTTCAAGTTTTCTAGCTGGGGTGTTTTCTAGATGTTTGCTTTTTCTGATGTTCAACAAGGCTTCTCCTTTTGACTTTTGTCTTATCTGTTCTGTATATACCCCACTGTGTTCTCAGAGCAGATTCATTCCAGTTTTAACAGCAGGATTAGACTTCATTTTGCATGGCTTGAAGTAATATAATTATCCAAATTTGATAAGCAGAGGTATATAAAACATGGTTAGTATAAAGAATCATTTAAATAGTTCCACTATTCTTCAAATTACTCTGGGGACATTTTTATTTATTTCTCTCGTAAAACAAGTTTTGAAAATTCTACCTTTAAAAACTATCTTTAAACATATTTATATGTTTATTTTTAACTAAGTAATGAGATAGGATTTTCACATGTGAGTGCAGGGGTCTACAGAGTCCAGAAGAAGACTTCAAAGGTCCTGCAGAAGGTACAGGCAGGTACAATCTGAAATACGTTCTGGGAAGCAAATGAGTATTTTCAAGAATAGACTGGGCATTTAACCAGTAAGACATCTTTTCCAATTATTTTTATCAGTTCAAAAAACAAACTCTACCTCTAAATGGTGGTCAGCTGTCTTTATAAGAGGTGAGGTTGTCTGTGATACCTATCACTATGGGAAGAGAACCATCCAAGGCAGGAATATTTCGCTGGTCCCTGCTGTAGCCTGTTATTTCTGTTGTTTCTAACTAGGTCCCACAGTTCTCAACATCTGGAGTAAATGAGTCTGTGGGTAAAATATGGCATATGTCATGAGGTAAGTCATTGGAGACGTTTCTGTGTATATGTCTATCTTTAATATGATGCGTTGGGGAAGTGAGAGAGTTAGAAGCAGATCACTGGATGAAAAGACAGTAATAAATTCTGACCAAATATCATAGAAAGAACACGTGGGAGAAACCTATTGTAGTCTTTGTTTACAGTATGGAAAGAAAAAATAAATTGTTTACTGAATTCTCTTTTAAACTTTGGAATAAGTTAATATACATGTGAATATGTATATAATATACATATTATTGTAGGTGCAGATATTTCATAAAATTTTAAATGAGTAAAATTGCCATAAAATTCATAGCTAAAACAGTTAAGTCCAGCTATATGTAAATATGCTATGCTCTCTGCTTTTTGAACATTTCTTTATCAATAGCTTTCAAATGTTACATGGTCTTCTTTTTGTAAACCATATTAATGTTTTTAAAATGAATTGATTACTCATATGGTTGCATATAATTTTTTATATTTTGTGTTGATTTACATGTTAACTTGTCATTTTAAGGTAATATATATCTAACAAAGAGATGCAATATTGATTTTATGTGCTTAATGGCCAGAAATCTCAGTACAATTTACAGATCCACACTCTATTATTTCTAATAATCATTCAAAGGACTCTTTCTCATTTGGCTTTTATATAAAATCAATTCATCTGTGATTAACATCACTAACTTCCTCCTTTAGTTACCATTTTCAGTTTTTATCAAATAAATTAGTACATAGACATTATTTGATAAAAAAAATTAAGAAAAGTTAATATATTAAGCATTCAGTTTAAATTGATCTTTGTGCACATGGTTTTGATTTGATCCATGTAAATCACTTTCAGTTGGAAAATCCTGAGCTAGCAGATCAAATTTGAAATTAGCTCATTTTTATGCCTTGCAGGCTAGTACTGTGTTTTGGCCACAGACTCACGGCACATTTATCCTGAGGTGTCTTGGCCTCTTCATAATTTCTTCACTTTGAGTCGTTGAACTCGCTGCAGCACGTGCTGGGGCCCAAGACAAACTACATACGTAAAAAAGTGAAGCAATGTAGAATGTATAAGGTCTATCTCTGGCATTTGCAAAACATCATTTTCATTCTCTTCTCTTGAATATAGTAAACTAGAAATCTCACCAATCTAGAAAGAGTACAAAGATCCATGACTAAAGAAAGTTTTGATTTTCTACAAGACCAAGTGATGTGAGACACTAGTTCAGCCATCTTGAAAAGCTACAATTGTCCTGCTGCGATATGTTGACTAATAAATGGAAATAAAGTTCCTACAGTTGGATACATTTTCTTGTCCTCTAATTAAAAAGAAACCAATATGGACATATTAATAATATGGTTTTTCTACATTGATATATCTTTAGAGTTTTTGATATGAGTTATTTGAACTCAGTCTCGATCTCTGTTCTCAAGTTCTTATATTCTGTATGATGCTATTCAACTGTTCATTGCTCATCTGTTATATTTCAACTCTTTCCTCTCTGAATTTTTTTATGTTCCATTATACTTATTTTTTGTAAGCGGTGAACATATATAGTTGTAATTCCTGAAGCGATAAACACATAAACAACAGATTTGGAAAGTTGTATTTACACAATTAGTGTATGTATGTGCAGGTGTGTATACTTGATGATATCAAATTTGAGAATGAAAGATATGGAAAAGGTTGAAAGTAGGGTATTTGAAAGGGATTGGAGAGATAAAATGAAAGGGTAAAAGTGATATAATTATATATTAATTTAATATATTAATTTATATTTCAAATATTAAAATGTTGTATTTTTTATGTGTCTGAAAGTTTTGCATGCGTGAATGACTATGCACTTTGTAAATGTCTTGCCTGGAGAAGGCAGAAGAGTGTGTCTACTCTGGAATCGCAGACGTTTGAAATTCATCATATAGACTTTGAGACTAAAACCCTGGCTCTCTACAAGAATGTACTGTGCTCTTAACATGTGACCATCTCTTCAGTCCCAACTTGTGTCTTTACACTATTGTTTTATGTTTTAGAACAAAGCCCAAGACAGTACAGCATAATTAATTCTTGTATATTATTTATTCTCCTTTTGAGTACACAAAAGACAAGAATTCCTAATTCATGATTATTTCTAAATACAACATTTCAAGTACAGGCTGTGCCACAAAGAGTTCTAGATCTATTTATTATATTTCAATCTCTTCAAAGCTGTTGTAAATGGTACTTTCCTTTCATCTAGTGAGAGTCTTATCTTGAATGACCTTCATACATCTATAATACCCATAATCTAGATTTAGCTGGTAAATATATATATATATATATATATATATATATATATATATATATATATATATATATATATATATATATATGAAACCTGTTGGATGTGTGTGAGATGCTCTAAGTAGGGAATTTGTGAAAAATATCTTGGCCGTTGTTTTCAAAGCAGGAGTCTTTAGCACTTCTACAAGTAATCTACCTGAGATAAGGGGTCCTTCAGAGTTATCTTTCTATTCATTCTTAAAGTGTGGAGGCATTCGCCAGTTTATATATTACCATAATCTCTACATATTTATATAAAGTCCACACTGCTTGGACAAATCATAGTACCTAAAAAGAAAAGTAGTTAATTTTATTCAGTATACATGAAATTCACCTGGACTGTCTATGTTTTAGGTGTGGATTAGTCTGTCATAATATATCCTTTTCTGGTACATTGTTTAAAACATTACTCAGCACATTTCTTAGCACCTCCTGGTCTTTTATTCATCAGACATAGCTCAATTAAGGGAATGTGGGTTTAAGAAGAAAACTCATAAACAATTAGTAATTATTAGACAATTATGCACAATATAAGAGTTGCACAATATGCTCAAATGTAGAGCCATAAAGAAAGTAGGAGCTTGACAGTTTCCAGGATTCTATCCAGGAGTAAAGTCTATCTCTCTCGCATCTGGAGCATTTAGCAAAGTGCACCTCAGCAGTTGATAAATATGGCAAGGGAGGAAGAGAAAAGGGAACAAAATCATAAAGTAAGAGGAGCAAATGTCAAACTGACAAGATTTTATGTAACAAAACATCCAGAGAGGAAAGCTGTCTTGTCTTACTAAATCTTTCATTGTAACATACATCATTCTGGAATGTGCACTGCCAAGCTAGACTAGGAGGAAAACCAACACTAACTGTACAATGCAATTAAATCACTCAGTGAAGTGACTTATTTTCTATCCAAAATTAGAAAAAGGATAATAAAAGTGGTTCAATTATAATTGTTTTTTCTCTGTGAAATCAGGAACTCCCTATGAAGTAGTTAAAAGAGAAATAAGACTCCGTTATCATTTTCAAACTACAGATACAGCATTTTGCTTTTTTTGTTTTTATTTTAATGTGTTTTTAACTGAAATGGTGTTGTAATATTTTCTAATTTTTGCTTTATTTATGCTACCCTCAATAACCATATATGAGCAAAAACTCTAGTACCCAAACAATATAGATTATTGATTTTCCTCATGATTAGCTCTCATGAATTGAGAATAGCCCCCAGTTATGATACCACTTGGATTGTTGTTGATGATTGAAGCTGGTTCGTTCCTAAAATTATTATTCCTACGGTCAAGTTGCTAAGGGAAAGAAACAGATAAACACTCCTCCTCAGCTACAGCTCCTATAAACATGACAATAACGAGTATTGCAAGATCTCTATAAAGATCTAATAAGTGATACTCATATGTTGGCAAAAACCAATAATTATCTAAATGGACTTCAGGAGCACTCAACAGAAAGAAAATCATGTCTGGTACTGTGAAACTAGCCAGCTTCCCAGGGCTCGTGAAGTTATGGACCTTTGGAAAAAACCTACTACTACCATTTTGCCAGACCAATATAATTCCTTACTACATGCCTGTATCTTCTTTAAACTCTCTATCTTAAAATATTCTGAGAGAGACCACATGTTTGACTTCCAAAATCAAAACGCAGTCTGATATAATGGGACATTCAATGCAAAATCATATAAATAAACATTTCTGAAAGGTAAAGAATGAATACTATTGGGAAATGTCTTAGAGTACAACCAACCTATGATATCTGATCAATAAGGTAATGTTACAAAGGAAGTACCCAGGTAAAATGTAGGGGTCCTGCTTTCTGGACAATCACAATATTTATAAACTAGATTTGCAGTTGTATATTGCTTATATTTGTCAGAAGACTAGCGTAAGTACTTGGTCGATATTTGGGCATATTTTTCATCACTGTTTTTTTATTGCTTTTTTCTCCAAGATATTACTATAAGATATGACTTACTGAAGAAAATAACTCCCACAATGAACAGTAATGAAAAAAGACATGGCACGTATGTTTGCATTAGTTACTTAGTGTCCTTTTAATATCATTTATTTGTAAAAACCGTGATGTGTCTATGAAGGTATTCCCAGAAATATATTTGTCTATTGAAATTACTAACAATCATGTTATCTCATATTAAAGAACAGACTGGCTTTGAGGCTTAGTTGGCTACAGTGCCTGTCTCATATTAAAGAACAGTTTCAAGTGATAGAAAATATTTGAGACACATTTGTAGGAAATCAAAGATTTTGTTATTTACTTGTTAGTAAATGCAAATCTACCCGTGACTTTTTCAAAAATAAAAAAGTAAAAAAATCACTTGACTTTTAATAAGAAAGATATGAATCATTTGTATATGATTTTGGTGGGAAGAGTTATTCTATATTGTGGTGTCAACCATAAGATTCTTCAGGTGGCCCCTTGAATTGTATCACACAGTGTCTGTTGTCAAATCTCCCTATATTACTCAAGCAAACAAATAAAATAGAATGTCATGTTTGAGAACAGCATACTTGTTGAAGTCACAATGATCCTAGAAGTACTCACACTTTCAATTAATCTGATCTGCAAAGTGTCCTCTCAAATGAACTTGTCCATTATTTAACTGAATCTACAAAGCTTCAAGTAGAAGAATAATAGAAATAAAGACAAATGTATTTGCAACACTGTTATCTACAAAAAGTTGAGCATCTATCTTTATTGTTTGGGTATGTAGTAATAAATTAAACTCAGGTAAATGCAGAATCATATTTGCTTAATGAACTATGCTTGTAGATGAAACCAGAAATCATACTGAAATGCAATTATTATAATTCCTAATAGTATCTGCTGTGTGAGGTTTATTTTTATGGTTATAATTCTATTAAGAGGAAATGTCCATTATTAACATGATTAAACATGATGTATTATATTGTACGGGAGAGAATAATTTCTAGGTGCTTTGATATCTCCTTTAGATAAAAACTCAAATGTGTTGGTCAAGTTGTTTCATTCTTATGTCCATAATGCATGAGAGAACAATTTATTTATGATAGGTGATTTCTTTTTGCTATTTGCTAACAATTTTAGAGAATTCTGTCCATCAGACCAAGAAAAGCTGTTCACTTCATAGTGGACAGGTAGCAGAAAGGAGATTATAGGAAGGAGCCAGAGCAATGAATATTTCTGTCTTCCTTCTGACCTGATTCTCCAAATGTGTTGGTTATACCTCACACTTTTGATCAGATTCAGATAGCATCAGCTGTTATCAATCCATTCATGAATGAACACTTCTATTTGGTCAGGATTCTTAGTTTTCCATCACTTCCCAAAATCCCATCAACTGCCAACTAATACCACAATACATGGCACTATGGTGTGCATATCACTTAAATCACAATGCAAGGTCTTTTATTGCTTTGTTTTATGAACTGTTCTTTGCATTGGCAGGCCTGTTTCTCAACCATACTTTTACCATTGATTTTAAAAGGAGTGTTATTGAAACTGCTGGAAAATGTTGAACTTATTTTTTAAGTCATTGTCATAATTTTCTTTCTTCCTGAAAGACATTTATCTTGCCAGATGCTGATCCCATTTCTGAAACTTAATCTTTATTTTTCATTTTCATTTTGTTTTTAGTTAATTACTTGAATATTTCATATATTGTATCTTGATCATATTGATTCCCATTCCCCTCATACAACTGTCCCCATGGATTCCTCAACTAACTTCATGTTCTCCTTTCTTCTTTTGTAGGTAACCTACAGAATCCATATAGTCCTGGTTGCATACATGGACATGAGACTGTCTACTGGGGCAAGGGCATCCCATCACAGGCCACACCTGCAAGAAAAAGTGACTCTACCACAACAGGTATCAGCAGTATTGCTTTTCAGTTAGGGATGGGTCTCAAGAGCTTCTCTCCTATGGACACTCAGATTTTTACTAAATTGATCATGTGCCGCCTATCATTTTACCTAGGAGAAGGAGACTCTGGCAACTTGGCTTACTCCTTTGAGTGGTGGGCATTTACTTCTTTTGATCAGGCTGAGCTTCTGCATTCAGCACTGAGCAAAGAATACTTACCCCTAACTCTACCTGTGTTTACCTGCAGAAAGGGTGTCTTGAGAACTCCTAACATAGAATAAGCTTGCATATAGCTATCGTTTCTGGACCCACAATATGACATGAAATCTCAAACATTGAGTGATAATTTCTGTATATGAATATTAGAATATGTTTTTCAAATTAAGAAAGTGAAAAAGATTTTTTTTATAATGTGCGCATGCTTAAATCACTCTAGCCTGAAGGAATTTGTGCTTCTAAAAACCTAACTACTTTATTACCCATACAAACTTAAATGATTATAAACTTAGCTCTAACAGTGTTTATTCATTCATAATTAAATTAATTATAATTCACATGGCAAGTAAAGTTGATGGTACCTTGCTCTTCTAAGGGTAGGTTAAATACATAAGTAGAGTGCACAGTAGGACAGCAATCTGAGATCTTAAGTGAACTTAAGGTGTGCTATTAGCTTTGGCTGTGAGGTCTAGAAATGATTCCAGTGTCTTAAACTGTAAACGGTATTTTCACAGTGTTGTATTCTCACAACTAAGCTTGTGCAGGAGTTAAAAATAATAAGTAGAAGACAAAAACACTTGAGAGAAAAGGAGGCTTGCCGTCATAGTGGGAGAAGAAGACAAGGGGCTGTCAGAGAAAACAAATCAAGATGAATTCCCTCTGAAGGAATGCAAAGTGCTAAAGCAGCAGCAGCTGACTGCTGGACCAACTGTTGTGTGGGAAAAGGTGGGAACACCAATGAGCCTGGGAAAGAAAGTGAAACGAAGATGTGAGGCCGAATGTCCCTTTATAGAACACCAAGAATCAAGATGGTCAAATTAAAAATACCGTTAACACGTGTAAACTTTTTTCTAAAAGAAAAAATAAGACAGGAAAAATGGGGAGATTAATTTTAGCATTGAGCTAGAGAGCTAAGTTGAAAAAAATTATGAAGGCAGGTGAACTGCCTCCTATTAGGCTAAATTTTGACCAGAGAATACCAGATGCTTAATAATACTCTTCTGAATTACATAGTATTCATCATTAAACCACTTGGTCATAAAGTTTTGACTTTTGTTTTATATCTTTATAATGTTAATATACATTGAATTAATTTTTTCAATAATGAGATGAAGATGTGGCAGGTATGAGTAGGTACAATTTGTAAATGTCACTCATTGATTAAAAATATCCACCTGCCATACAGGTCCTGTAATTAGCCATTACATCACTATGTATCACCACGTGTGCTTAGGGGAGCTTGATCATTTAATTAAACTGATAAATGTTAAAAAGAATCTCTTGGTTATTTCTCTGTTTGACAAGTTACTAAAAAGTATAGCCTAAAGCATAGAATATAAAATCAGAAAATTTCAAATACAGAAGCAAAGTAGATGCAGGTATAATTCAACTGCTGATTTATTTCATAAAGCATAAATAGCTTTTTGTGTCACACTTAATAATCTGCAAAATTCAATCTTTAAAATTAACTCTTACTTCACTTTCATATTCTTTCAATTTTAGAAACATTTTGATTTATTTTTAATAATATTTTATATGAATTCTTTAGAATTTCATACAATATTTTTGTTGTGTAGGAATTTTCTCTATGCTTCCTACAGGTAAGTTCCTTAAGAAGAAAGCAAATAACTTGAAGCAGTTTTAAAAAGACCCCCAAACTGACTAGATTCATGAGGCTCCTCACTCCCATGAGCAAACAATAAAGACCGCAGTTACCAGCTGCCTGGGAGCAGAAGAAATCAGCCCAGCTGCTTAGAAGAGGTTTAGATCAACAGAGCCAACTGGCAAGGACAGCTAACCTGCTGATGTGCCTGCAGGCTGTGCAGTGTGCTCCTGGCTCCTAGTTTCTCTGAGCTGTCACCCATGCTGTAATGACCTTGGTGATGCAGCTCTATGTGAGTCACTTCTGCTCTATAAGTAATGTCTTACCAATATTCCCCAAAATAATCTCAGTACAACTCATCAGTTCATCAAACTGGACATCAGTGGTACCAGTAACATGGTCTCTTATGGGCTGCCTATGTTAGTGAGTAGTTGCCTGTGTGTTGTGTCTCCCCAGACAAAGTTTGCCATGGAAAGTAGTTTCATCATATTTCTCTCCTCCCCTGATTGTCGACAAATCATGCCTTACTTCCTCCTACCTCCTCCTACCTCCCAACTCCTCTCTCTTTCTGCCCCCACTCTTCCAGCCTATTAAGTTCAGTTCATGTAGGTGGACTCTCCTGAGCATAGGGCCTGCTCTACAGTGTGGTTCATATGCCAGGTATAACACCATTTAAAGAGAAACACACTTCCTTTCTCCTAGAAAGCATCAAATGCCAATAACTCCTCAGCCAGCATTGAGAATTGCACTTGCATCACCTTTCCATGGCTTTTGTCTGGCTTGATCTTATGCAGATTTTGTGTATGCTGTCACAGTCCCTGTGAGCTCAAAGTGTGTTAGTCCTATTGTGTCTGGAAAATGCTATTTCCTTAGAGTCATCACTTTCCATCTTCTCTTTATAGATCTCTGAGTCTTGAAGGGAGAGATGTACCAATTTCCGGCCAAGCACTTATTTTCTAGGTGTTGATCAGGTGTGGTCTCTGGAAGTTGCCATCAACTTCAAGAAGCTTCAGGTTGAGGGTTGAGTGACGCATTTGGCAATAAGTCGTTAGGACTGTGCACGTGTTCGTAGGGTTGTGAAAGTGAGTGCATGTGATCATGGAGGATAGCAGAGGGATTCAGACCTCACTAGAGCTACCGTTATCAGCAATCATGAACAGTCCCACAGGGGTGTCATGAGCTGTCCTCTAAGGGTGCTTGCAATTAAACTTGGGTTATCTGTAAGAAGCATTTACTCTTAGTAATCAAATCATCTCCCAGGGAAAGTTTAAATAAAATCCATGCAAAGATAGTAAAGAGAGAAAAACAAAACCTATCCTCTACTCTGAGTAATGGGGTTGCAAAGCCAGGTAGATTTATGGGATCTGTTGGCCAGTCTGATATAGACAGCAAGTCCCAGCACAGCCAGAAATAAATAATAAGAAGACCATGTCTAAAATACTGTAGAATTTATCATATTCTTTGCTAATAAGTATAAGAATTAACTATGTTGACTTATTCTATTTATATACTTATTTTCTGAGTATATAAAGGCTTTGTGGGCATTGAGGAAAAATAAATAAGGCATTATACCTCACTGTCTCTAGAATCATATGAATATAATATAAACATTTTTCATATACAGTCTTAAATAAGTTTTATCATGACAAAATTTTTCTTTTCCTGTGGTTTATTATCCTAAAACCACATACTTCCTATGTAGATTATCATGGGAAAATATCAGTTAATAGAGGGATGCTTTAAACTAATCATAAGAAAATATACCCAGAAGATGCTCCAGCACACAACAAGAAACTTTGCTCAACCATGTTCATAGCAGCCTTATTCATAATAGCCAGAACATGGAAACAGCCTAAGTGTCCCTCAGTAGAAGAATGGATAAAGAAACTGTGGTACATTTACAGTATGGAATATTACTCAGCTATTAAAAACAAGAAATTCCAGAAATTTGTGGACAAATGGATTGAGCTAGAAATGATCATAATGAGTGAGTTAACCCAGAAGCAGAAAGAGTCAAATGGTATATACTCACTTATATCTGCATACTAGCCCAAGGGGCATGTCCCACGAAAGCCTTCACTTACCAGGAAACTGGGACAGAGGAGAAAACATCCTATTGGGACTCTAAATGAGAGAAGCATGGGAGAATAGCAAAGTAGAAGGATCCAGAGGGCCCTAGAAACCTATAAGTAGAACATTATGATAGGCAGATTTGGGCCTAGGGATCCCGCTCAAACTAAGGCACCAGCCAAGGACAATACAGGAGGTAAACTTTAAACCCCTTCCCAGATCTAGCCAATGGTCAGAATATTCTCCACAGTTGAGTGGAGAGTGGGATATGACTTTCTCACGTACTCTGGTACTCTGGTGCCTCACATTTGACCATGTCCCCTGGATGGGAAGACCTGGTGGCACTCAGAGGAAGGATAGCAGGTTACCAAGAAGAGACTTGATACCCTATGAGCATATACAGGGGGAGGTAATCCCCCTCAGACACAGTCATAGGGGAGGGGAATAATGGGAAAATGGGAGGGAGGGAAGAATGGGAGGATACAAGGGATGGGATAAACATTGAGATGTAACAAGAATAAATTAATAAAAAATAAATTTAAAAAAAGAGATGAACTTAAAAAAAAGAAAATAACATATGCTTCAAATATTCCTAATATAGCACAATTTGTATGACTTT
Organism: Acomys russatus; assembly: GCF_903995435.1. NCBI lineage: Eukaryota > Metazoa > Chordata > Mammalia > Rodentia > Muridae > Acomys > Acomys russatus. Next base: position 42,540,845 of record NC_067167.1, read on the forward strand.
TAAAAAGTAAGGAAAGCATTATTTACAGATTTTTTAAATATTTATGGAAATTTGATATACATAGATGATAGATAGATAGATAGACAGATAGACAGACAGATAGATAGATAGACAGATAGACAGATAGATAGACAGACAGATAGATAGACAGATAGATAGACAGATAGATAGACAGACAGATAGATAGACAGATAGATAGATAGACAGATAGATAGATAGATAGATAGATAGACAGATAGACAGATAGATAGATAGACAGATAGATAGACAGATAGACAGATAGATAGACAGACAGATAGATAGACAGATAGACAGATAGATGATAGATAGACAGATAGATAGACAGATAGATAGATAGATGATAGACTCAATTCTCCAGTTGTCAGTGTACCAAAAACACTGACAAATGAATGAATCACATATTTTTATCAATCATGAGTTAAATTAGAATCACCTAAAAACAGCAAGTGAAGCTCTCAATTTTCCCCCCGCTGAGGGCCTCCTCTATCCACAGAGTGCTTCATGCTGCAGACCCAGATAGACTAAGATACCCGCTCTTACAGGAAGCACAAATATTCTTCTGGGCTTTGCACATATCAGCCTAAATGGCTACAAATTCCATATTGTCTCATTTTCTCTAACGAACTTATTTGTACTTAATATATCTGGATAATATAAGACTCTCTCCATAGGAGATAAAAAGCACTGAACAATCAATTAGTGCTTATCTGCTGCTTGTTTCTACTTAACTGTCCCAAGGGTGTGACTAAATTTGTGGAAAAATTATCAGCCTGTAAGAAGTGCTGATAATCAGATAAAGAAATGACAATATTCAATTTGTACTTCTCATCATTTGCAGGCCTAAGTTTTTCCAAAATTAGGATTACTTCTCTAGGAAAGTGATTGGGGATATCGTAAAACACTGACATGTAGCAAAACAACAATTGATGTTTTCACATTTTATTCCATTAAAAATGAATCTGCATAATGGTTTCTGAAAGTGTATTCTTTCATGTTACTTCTCCTCTTTTAGGCTCATTGCCTTAACAATGTTCCAATAATGCCAATGACCAAAGGATGGCAAGTAGAAGAGAGATTTTTAGGGAAAGGGACAAATTGTCCAGCTCTCTCAGGTGCATTTGTATAAATGGGTTATCCAGTGTCTTAATCTGCCTTAGCATAATCTTGAGGTAAAATAGGACTTTATGCTTAGGACTTTGGGAATAAGAATTTGCTTTAGTATAAATTTTAAAAGCCAAAGTTCTAGAGATCAGGTCTAAGGGTTCACACACACACACTCACACACACACACACTCACATCACACAGTACATTCACACATATGTGCACACACTCATGCACACACACACAAACTAAAAAACACACACTAGACACACATGCACACACATGCTAACACTACATACATGCAGACCCACCCACATACACCATACAACATATATTCACAGATATTTCTAATGACTCCCAACTGCTCTCAGTAAAAAACTGGCTGGCACCCTTGCAGTGCTTTGTTACCATAATCACTTTCTGTGATAAACATCTGACATAAACAACTTTTTAAAGGTGATTTGTTTTGCTCAGGATTTCAAGAGTTCCAGTCAATGTCTGCTGACTCCATTGTTTCTGGGCCAGTGGTAGGGCAGAGCTGCATCGTGAAATGCCCTTGCAGAGGAGATATATTCACCTGGTGGCAGCAAAGAAAGCAGAGAAAACAAGTTACCTGCTTAGAATGTGCCCTCCGTTCTGTGGGTAGCTCTGTGCCGGAGACCTATGATCAAAACCACCTTACCCTCCACGCTGAGGGCTGTAACCGAGGGTGTCAAAGATAAAGTGACATTATCAGATTGAGTGATGCTGATGAGCTCAGACAGCTGTTGTTTCTGCTGAAATTCTTGTACTTCTGCAGGAAATAGTGAACAAATGAAAGAAGATCACCTTGACATGTCTATTTTAGGAAATCCATTGAATACCAGGAAAATGATGGTGTTCCATTAATTTTTCAAGGTATAAAGCAGAAAGAAGAAGATATATGCTTTAAGCGACTCAGTACATGTTCCCTTGGTCTCACTCTGGGTGAAAGAATTGCTTGTTTGTTAGCACAATACAGACACATAACTGATGTGTGAAAATCACTGTGTGAAAATAAGAATGGTTGGTCTTTTCCTTGTCATTTTAGGCATGGTTTTTATGCACACGGGAAATAGGAGGCCATCTGCAACCCATGCTAGAGTTTAAAATTTGACTAGAAATATATAATTCATGTGTCAACATTAAAAATTGTACATTTGAGCTTATAAAAATGAAACTTTCTGTGAGGCAAGCGTTGTATGATAACTCATACTCATTTCAGAATTTATCTAAATAGCCAATATTCTAGAGTATATATAATTTTTGTATCTAATAATATGGAGGATATTATACATATTTTAATTAATTAATGTATTTATTTACTTTACCTCCCAAACACAATTTCTGCTCCCTTTCTCGCAGTACCTCCCCCTCACCCACCTCTACTTTCTTCATCCTTTCTCCTCAGAAAAGGAGAGGCCTTCCATGGGTATCAACAAGCCTTGGCATATCAAGTTGCAGTAGCAACAGGCACATATTTTTCCACTGTGCCTAGACAAGGCAGCCTAGTTAGGGGAAAGGGATACAGAGGCAGGCAACAGAGTCAGAGACAACCCTGCTTCTGCTGTCAGAGCTCCCATAGGAAGACTGAGCTGGACAACTCTTATATATGTCCATAATTGCTTCCCATGCATGCTTTAGGTTTGGCAGTTCAGGCTCTGTGGGCCCCTGTAGGCCAAGGTTAGTTGATCCTGCATGTTTTCTTTAGTTGTCCTTGACTCCTCTGGCCCCTTCAATGCCCCCTCCCCTCCTCTATAGGATTCCATAAGCTATTCCTATGTACCCATCAGTTGCTGTGTGAAGCCTCTCAGATGACAGTTATGCTAGGTGCCTGCATGCGAATATAGCAGAGTATCGCACTATGTTCTTAACTTTGAAAGTGAAAATAGTATTTAAAAAGGCAAAAAAAATATTTTTACCAAATAATAGTTGTTGATAGATATGCAAATCATACTTAAATCCAACTAGTTTGTAGAGAGACAATGTGACATTCTGTGAGATAACCAAAATGCAAAACCATTCCTCTGGATTTATCTTCTATTAAGACAGTTTTCTTTATGTAAAGCCAATGGCTATTGTAAAAAGGAAAGGGTAAGTAAAATTTCGCAAGCAGATTCTTTTTAAAATAAGCAAGTATTCAATGGTGAAAAATTATAGTGTTAGAAAAACATCTTGCTTACTTTTTAATGAGAGACTACTAGATAGTTGAAGAAAAATGTTGTTATTTAATCTGTAACTGCTAAAAAATGGTACCCTTTAAATTCATTATAATTCAATGATTATACCATTGCAGGTTAAGAAAAGGAAACAAGCACCATCATTTTAAAGAAGTGAAAGTTCCTAACAATGGTGGGTAGACAAAAGACACACTGCAGCTTGCTGCCACATTTGAAGCAATCTGGTGCCTCAATCTTGATGAAAGGCAAATCCTGTCACTTCATTTTCAAGCATTTCCTATTTCTTATTTCAAGCATTCATTTCTTATTTTCACAAAGACAAGGTATGAAGGGATTTTCTGACATAGATTGTGGCTTAATTTCTTATAGAGAAAGCATAGGGAAGAGGTAAAAAGGTGAGAAAGCATTTCTCCTCCTTCAAAGGTATCATTGTAGCCTCCACCAAGCTCTCAGGATCCTTATTCTAACACAAAGCATAGCACAGCAGTTTTACAGACAGCCTGATTACTCAGCGAGTTTGGTACTATCCAGGTAAACTTAGTGATACTTAGACTCAAAACAAAAATTTAAAATAGCACTAGGCATGGCTTTCAATGGCAGCAAGTTTATGTTCAATTATATAGTTCCACCATGATTTTGTTTGTTTTTCACTATTGCTATTTTTGTTAAGATTAACAAATATTTCACTAAAATTGTTTAACTAAAGAGCACAAATATACCAGTTCTTTTTTTTTTTTTTATCAAGAACAGAGTTAACTGAAATGTTTATCATGCTTGCAATTTATAAGTGCTAGGAAAGTAACCTGGGCATATTGTTTTTCCCATGCCCATGATACAAAAGCCATGACAGTGTCCCATGATTCACCAAAACAGAGAACAATGTCCTGGGTGTTCAGAACTGATGCTGATTGTGAAATAACAATTATAGATTAAAAAATATTAATATTCCACTGGTTCCGGAATCTTATTCTTTCATATGTATATTATATATGTGCAAATGTATATGTAGTATGTATGATGTTTATTATGTCTATTATATAATGCTATATATGTATGCAATCTTATCTGTTCATACTCTCCAAGAAGAAATGTCTGCCAAATAACAGAATAACTAATAGGGATCTTCTTGTGTTTCTCACTGGGCACTTACAATTCTAAAACAATTTGCCAAGTTCATCCATCCAGCGTATATAGTCCAGGGTGTGTGCCGTGAAAAATGCTTAAGCATGTAAAAGGTTAAGGAAACTCACTATGTTAGCACTGTCTCAGTAGTAAATTTTAATTCTTATGTTTTTAGGCTAGTACTCAATTTAAAACTTTAATTCAATAGTACACATGTAATGGCACTTATAAGGCAAATTAAAACCATGTCTGTGCTAAATTATAACATGATAAATTGTGTTAGATGCCACCGAAAATTTGAGCCATGTACCTTTTAAATTTTCTTATGATTTTTGATGGATATTGTAGTATCCATTTAAAGATTCTTGCATTGTTATTGAGAAAGCTGCTGCAGAAATCCCATTTTTGAAAAGTCAACACATTTCCCACTTGTTTACCCTAGTACCATTGAGAGAAACCGCCTCTTAAAGCCAGCAATTAACATTTCTGTCTTTTGTTTAAACTATATGCACATACACTCTATCAGGAAGATTTTCTGATGATTCGGGGGGGGGGGGGTTGAAGAAAGTTGATTTTTGGAGGGCCCTGTTGTTTGAGGTTGCAGTCCTCCCAGGCTGGAAAGGCTTTCTGAGCTAGATGGAAGAATCCCTCTCTCTGGCAGGGCCTCCTACTCTCTGCCTGATCTCATGTGAAGAGTGTCTTTAGGCACAGAGGCCTCTAATCATATCTTATATATGGCCTTTGGCACAGTTCCCAGCTAACTCTCCTTCCCTATAAGATAGTTAGGTAGTGTACCCCTGCACAGGCAATAGCACCAAGCTGTTTAATGCAAATGAAGCACGCTGTGAACACCTATCAAGAGTACCTCCTGGCTGTTTCTCTTTTCTTATATATTCCTTCCACCCCTTGAATAAATTTGATCTGCTTCCTTGCAGCTGGTCCCGGATTCTCTTCCATTGTGCACGGGGCCTTCCAAACTCTGTGCCCTGGCTCTACTCTTTCTGCCCTTGTGGGCTGGCGGCCAACAGCTCCCAAGGGAAGAGGAGACCCATGATGAATTAAATCACTTCTTAGGTAGAGAAGGCTTCCAGGGATGTTGCTATAGATAATGCTCTTTTCTCATTTATTCAAATAGTCTCACTTAGAACACATAAAACTGTTCATCTAGCCCAACAGAAGCACTCAGTTTTCTAAAAAAAAAAAAAAAAAAGTAAACCTCAATATACCCGTGAAGTGTCATAATAGTGGCATTACTTTTATTTTCTTTTTTATTAGCTACTGAAATATACAAATAATCTAATCAGGTTTACAATATTTTTTCTTTAATCCAGTAAATAAAATGGACTTGCTATTTTCCATGGATTTACTATGTGCTATCTTAATGATTTGCTCTAAGTAAGCCAGAATTAACATCTATCCTCAAGTGAGAGGACTAAAAATTAATTAGAATCCTTTCATAAAGCAACAAAGTAATTCTAGTCCTTTTGTCAATACACATACTTTGATGACATAAAAATGAATCCCTTTCCATCTCTTTTAAAAAGAAATACGGCCCCGGTGTGTTTGTTTTAGTCAATAGGATCTCCTGATATTTGTGATAAATTGGCCAATTACGCTATCCAATCTCAAGGGGAAAATTAGACAAAACATGTATTTTATCTGATTTTGAATCTGATTTGTATTAGGAAACAGGCAATAGTCTGTGTGCAAGCAGTAGGCTGCACGCAGTGTGCTTTTAATGAATTTTAGGGTTGATGAAACACAATAAAACAAACCAGCAAGACAATGTCTGAGTTATAGGATTAACTTGTTCAGTTTAAACCTCCGTGAGCCCTAAATTGTTATATCCCCCATGCCCCAGGTAATTGTGGCTCTTGGCTTTATATAAATATTTATACAGGAATTACATTTGTTCTCATTTGTTTTCTGCTGCTGTCATAAAATACACTGACCAAAACAACTTGGTGTGGAAACAATTTACTTCAGCTTACATTTACACTCTGTCATAGAGGAAAGCCAAGGCAGCATCTCAGAGTAAAAAACAGAGCTAGACACTGTAGGTCAAAGCTGCTTACTAACAATATACCACTTCCTTGCTCAGCTAGTTTTCTACACATCTCAGGCACACCTGCCTAACAATGGGATCTCCACTAGTGGGTGAGTCTTTTTCATGTGAATTGACAATTATGAGAGAGCTTCGCACACATGGACCCAGGCAAATCTGACATAGGCAATTCTTCAACTGATATTCCCTCTTCTCAAGTGTGTCAAGTTGACAGCTGAAGCTGAGTGTGACATTTTTTTTCTTTTTTTTACATATGCATTTAAATAATATACATATATACAATAAACTACCTATATCATGAAGAAATCTGACACATTCAGGAATTATATAAATGTGGTATTCATAGTGTTCTAGCTATTTGTATTTGAAAGCCTTGAAGAAAACATCTTTCCTATCTTAGTGCATCTAAAATTCTGAATATAAATCAATCTCCTTCAAATGGTCATTATCAATTTAAAACATCTGTCTAGATCTAAAAATATCTTAACCAGTAAACAACTAAGCTTAATTGTAAAACTAAACTCTCTGCCCTTCAACACCGACAGAGACTTGAAAAGGAATAAAATTGGTTACCTCCATATACTGGGGGGGGGGGGGCAATTTGGTAGCTTTCCAAATGAGAAGATGACAGAGACAGTTTTCTATGTGACTAGTCACCCAAAACTCTCTATTAGGTTGGAGCATCTTCTTCAGCCTTCTGGCCCAACATATCTGACACACATGTGTGTGAGGCAGGGATTATTGACGACTTGCTTACTATGATTTGTTCAACAATTAACGTGTATAACTTATTTATCCTAAACAACCTGCAATAGCACTTTCAAAGTATTGGAAGTAAACCTTGTACTAAAATTGAGTTGTATGTGTAGAATACGACATATTAGTGTAGATATGTATATAATGTGTGTGAAGAATAATCCTACATTTGAATTCTATAACACTGTACGTAAAATTAAACTTATTTTGCATTTATATACAAAATTCTGTCCAAGTGAATTAAAAAAAAACCTTGTAAGTGATAATTGAGGCATTAAGATGAGGAGTAGATTCAGTGATCTACATTTTGTTCTGTCTTCCATATATAGTTCTATCGTCCACTTCTTCCTTTTCAACCCCAGTTGCCAAACCTAAGAATGGAAGTTAAAGGAAAAGAGAGACATCCCTTAGTCCAACCTTGTTTTCTCTCTAAATAAGACCAGTAATAGCTTGTAACCAACTCCCACTGAAAATACCCTCTAGATCCCAATACACTGAAAATACCCTCTATATCCCAATAATGCAACCAAAAACCTACCTGATCCGCCCCTAAAGGAAATGAGAAATGGGGCATCATTCTCTTAAGGTTTCTTCTGGCTGATTTGGGATGAAAAATACCTTTTCAGGGGACCAAATAAAATTGGGAAAATGGTTAAACAAGCTAGGAATAACATTTTTGATCCAGTCTCTAAATGTTGAGAAATTCCAGGCTTCAATCTCTCATAATAAAGAATGATTCAAATAAAAGATGATGTAAAATGTATTCATCAACTCCTAATACTTGATTGAACTTGTTTGCCCAGTCTGGTTGTAGGCAAGAATGCAGTGTCACATCTGTGCTTTCAGTTAAAGTCTGGAGTGGGACAGTCAGAACGCTGTAGCTGTTTGTATCTGAGGACAGTCAGAACTGCTGTAGCAGTTCCAATCTGAAGCTTTCTTAGAAGCTGTCCTGGGAGCTGTCTTGTTCTGATGAGGAACCGCAACTGAAGCACTATGTGCTGGAACATAAAGGATGCAGGATGTCAGTGTTCTACGAGAAGTGAATCCTGTCAGGTCTGATCCAGCATCAGTTTCCAGTTTGTATGTTCTGAAAACATATACTTTCTCACAATTATTATACAGTCCTAAAATTATAAATATATGAGGTATGCATGATGCACAGAACAATTAATGCTGGTTCTCTGCTTTTCATATGAACAGAAGAAAGATACTTGTAAATCATCATTCGTGTCATATGAAGAATGGCATCACATGGATTCCTGTCTCAGCCAGACTCAGAGCTACTCCCATGTAGTGGGATTGGCAATATAAGTTACCTGCTTGTTCTGCAGTTTGGATCCTTATATCCTGGTTGTAACCCCATCCCTCATCACCTCCTGATCCCCTCTCGCTCACTCATTCCCTCGCCCTCCCTCTTCTAGTCCCTCCTCCCCTGACATCTGGCCTCAGTCTCTCAAGAAATGTTAATAAGAGAAATGTAACTTGTCAAAAGACAGACACTTCAATAGCCACAACTGGAGTCCATGCCTAAACCTCTGCAAACCAACCAAGTTAATCTCTCTGTTTCTGTATCTAGGTCTTCTGTCAAGAGCTATTCATTGCCCTCCCTTCCCACCTCCTGCTCCTAAGCTCCCTAAGTGGAAGTGACTGAATGGGGAAGGAGTGGCAGTGCTTCAAATCTATTCATACTGTTGGAATACAGAGAATATTTATTAACTATATAAAACATGAACCTTCAAGAAAAAGAAAATGGGGTTGTCTACAGAATGGAAAAAGATCTTCACCAACCCTTCACCTGACAAAGGTTTAATATCCAAAATATATAAAGAACTCAAGAAATTAAACACCACAAAACCAAACAACCCAATTGTGAAATGGGGCTTGGAACTTAACAGAGAATTCTCAACAGAGGAATATCAAATGGCCGAGAAACACTTAAAGAAATGCTTGTCCTCGTTAGTCATCAGAGAAATGCAAATCAAAACGACACTGAGATTCCATTTTACACCCATCAGAATGGCTAAGATCAAAAACTCAAGTGACACCACATGTTGGCGAGGATGTGGAGAGAGAGGAACACTCCTTCATTGCTGGTGGGAATGCAAACTAGTACAACCACTTTGGAAAGCTATCTGGCACTTTCTCAGAAAAAATGGAAATAGGGCTTCCTCAAGACCCAGCTATCCCACTCCTTGGAATATACCCAGAAAATGCCCTACCACATAACAGGGACATATGCTCAACCATGTTCATAGCTGCTCTATACATAATAGCCAGAACATGGAAACAGCCTAAGTGTCCCTCAGTAGAAGAATGGACTAAGAAACTGTGGTATATTTACATGATGGAATACTACTCAGCTATTAAAAATGAGGAATTCCCGAAATTTGTGGACAAATGGATTGATCTAGAAATTATTATAATGAGTGAGTTCACCCAGAAGCAAAAAGAGACAAACGGTATATATTCACTTATATCAAAACACTAGTCCAAGGGATACGTACCATGAAAATCTTTACTTACCAAGAAAGTGGGTCAGAGGAGAGGATATCCGATTGAGACTTTAGGCAAGAGTAGCATGGAAGAAAGAGGAAATAGTAGGACCCACAGGGTCCTGGAAACCTACAAGAAGAACTTTATGACAGGCAGATCTGGATCCTGGGGTCCTCCTCAAACTAAGGCACCAGCCAAGGAGAATATAGGCAGTAAGCTTCGAACCCCTACCTAGACCTAGCTGACAAACATGATACTCTCCACCGTTGAGTGGAGAGTGAAATCTGACTCTCACAGGAACTCTGGTGCCCCTTTTCTGACCATGTCCCCCAGATGGGGAGACCTGGTGGCACTCAGAGGAAGGATAGCTAGTTACCAAGAAGAGACTTGATATTCTGAGAGCATTATATAAGGGGAGAAAGTCTCCCTCAGTCACAGACATAGGGAAGGAGAGAAGGGGAGAAATGGGAGGGAGGGAAGAATGGGAGGAAACAGGGGAAGGGCTAACAATCGAGATGTAATATGAATAAATTAATAAAAAATAAAAAATTTTAAAAAATTAAGAAAAGTATAATTTATAGATATGAATAAGAAAAACTAAAAAAGAAAAAGAAAAGAAAAGAAAATGGGGTTGTCATCCTTGCTACATTGGTGACTGATGTTTCCCATGACCACAGAGTGAGGTGTTATACACTGGAGCTGGCAGGCATACTGGAGAACAAGAAAAGGCATGCCAACTTTGGGCTGTGTGACCTTGAGCAGTTCCAGTGCCTTCTTGATGTTGGATTTGAAGCCACTGACATTCTTTGGCTACTGTGCAAACTTGCTTACCTTAGTAATTTAAAGAAAGCTGCTGTAGCTTCAGATTTTAAGGATATTTGGGTCTGTTGTGTTTGTTTGGGGGGAAATGAGGGTACAGTAAACATGGAGAGCGATTGTGATGAAAATTGGATTATAAATAAGGTGGATGAGGAGTTTATTTGAATCTAGGAGGTTTTTATTTTGGCAACTATTTTTATGAATTATTTTTGAATATTATTTTTGTGAATAATAAAAACAAAGTAACCAACCAGCCAACCAACAAACCAACCAACCAAACAAACAAAGCTGGAAGGAATAATAAAGAAGTTTGTTCCTTGAGATATACTGAGTTATCTGAACAGCCTTTTAACCCTGTAAGCCTGACAACTTTATTTATTTATTTATTTATTTATTTTGGTTTTTTGAGACAGGGTTTCTCTGTGTAGCCTTGACCATCCTGGACTCACTTTACAGACCAGGCTGGCCTCAAACTCACAGCGATCCACCTGCCTCTGCCTCCCGAGTGCTGAGATTAAAGGCGTGCGCCACCACGCCCGGCTGCCTGACAACTTCTTAACACACTGGAGACCCTTATTCCTGTGGCATTCTCTGTGGAAGGTGCTATTTCATTACTCCATCCTTTTACAGCCTGAAGTATCTCATGATTAGGCTTTTGAAATCAGAACAAAGGCTTCAAATCTCCCTACAGCTGCACTTATAGGTTTACAGAGAAAAGTCTGTCAACCTCAGAACTGTCTGTAAACTAAATGACAAAACTAGGCAGAACCAGACTCTGGTATTTTTATTTCAGGAAAACTAAAGACAAACAATTTTCAAGCAATGAAGCAGATTACTTAATTAATAAGGACCTTTTAAAATTGAATTCAAATAATGCAAGGCAAGTTGTTGTGATTATAAGATGTCTTCCATTTCACAATCAAAGATATTATCTCTTTTTAAAACTTCAAAATGTTAGCCATGTATGGTGGTGCAGGCTTTTAAACCCTGCAGTCAGAGAGGCAGAGGCAGGTGGGTCACTGTGAGTTCAAGGACAGCCTGGTGTACAAAGGGAGTTCAGGACAGCCAAGAGTATATACAGGATCACTGACTTGAAAAACCAAAACAAGAAAAACAAATTCAAAATGATTTCTTTTCCGCTTACCTACTCCTCTGTAATCTGATATTTAGATGATGAACTTTTCCTATTTTGCTCTTAATAGCTGGTAATATAGAAATTCATAATGCCCATCCATAGTTGTTCATCTACTTTACATGACAACGATGTGCTGTTTGAAATATTTCAGAAACATCAAATGTGCTGTCTGAGTAATAAAGCACAGGAGAGAGTGAGTAATGACACTGGGAAAGGAGAGACACTGGAACCTGTGGCTCTCTGGTGGTCCAAAATTAACCTGTATTTTGATTGCATCTGAAAAATTAACAACTCTATGCTTATTTAATGTTTGGAATATAAAGCATCTGAAGCAAAATCCTGTCAGTATAGTATTAACATATTTATGTGAAACATCAAATCTCACATAAATTTAAGTTATAATATTCTGTGTTCTTAGACAATTTTAGAGTTCTCTCATTTTAAGTTACACCTTCAATAATATTGCTAACTGCCTGGAAAAAGTGGACCAATGAATGTGACCTGAGCTGAAGAGTTCACGTTTAACCATAATAGAAAAGTTTAGCACTCATACCTCCAATGATTGAGCCATGGAACACTTGCACAAAGATTGTCTTTAAACTAGATTACTAAATCTCTACTACCTTTTACTGATTTGAGATTCCAGACTTTAGTATTTACACAGGGATCCTTTGTTTAGAAGTTAGACCTAGATTTTTAACATCAAGAGCAAATTTTCTAGAAGAAAACTCTTCTTCAAAATCGTGATTAATGGTCCTGTTTTGCTCCTTTGCTGACTAAAAGCAGCTTAAGGAAGGAAAGGTTTATTTGATTTACAAGCTACAGTCTGTCAGTCAGGCAAGTCAACACTAGATTCAAGGCAGGAACTTGGAAACAGTAATTAATTAAAGCAGAGAACATGGAGAAAAGCTGCATAAAAACAGCTTCCTTGGCTAATTCTATTATGCAGTACAGGCCCACCTATGGTACCACCTCCTGTGGGCCAGGCCTACCTACATCAATAAGCAATGAAGAAAATGCCTCTCACACATCCTCATGGGCCACTCTGATAAAGATGGTCAGTCAGTTGATGTTCCACCTTCCCAGGAACCTGTTCGTGTTGGTCAACTTGACAGTTGAATCTACCTATGACCCCCATATAAATGTAAATTATGGTTTTTTACATCTTTTTATAAAATTTAGTGTCCAGATGGAACTGTTTTACTTTACTATACTTTCCCTATTAGATTGCATGCTTACAGCTCTAGTTATTCTATGGATGTCTTGAGAAATACATGGTGAAGCTTTATTTTATTAATGAGTTATTGAAAATTCACATCATGTACAAGGCAGGAGTTATAAACTTACGGCACCATATAATAATGTTCCATCTACCAACAGTGATACTTTTTCCTTGTTATCTGCCATTTTCCTAGACAAGGGTTCTCAGTAACTTTATAACAGGTTTACTATTCCATCTAAGATACATTTTCATGGACAGTTATTAGCAATTTTAGTTTGAAAAGCAAGACCATAATCACCACAGGCTTTTAGCATATATTTGTTGGAGAATTTACATATGTGTGGTGTAATGACTTTGCAAGGCATACTGCATTTTATTTTTGAAAGGTGTGATTAGCATTTATGCCTTTAATTTTCCAGCTCTCCAGCTTCTACCTAAATAGGTAAGCATCTTATCACTTTTTAAGTTCTTCATTACAAATTCATGCACACTAAATTATTTTTCAAGCTGAATTTAGAAATCACCCAATTGATAAGCATGGTAAATTAATGCACAATGGAGCAGCTTCTCATCTACAGTGCTGGTTTTTTATTGACATTATTCTCCACCATTCTTTGCACATAAAAACAGAGTTAGTTTACTCATCTGTCACTCTAACTGCTGAAGCACTACAGGGTAAGTGCTATATGTCATTTCTGCACTGTGTGTCAGAAGAATTTTCTTGGTTGCAGAATTATGATCATTTTTTTCTAGTTTGCCCCTAAAGCAAATGTAATACACTCCCTCGAATGCCAGATGGAAAACTAATTATCTCTAAAGCAAATACAGCTGTAGCTAAAGTAGTATTACCTTGATAAGTAGTGTGTCTTAGTCTGGCCTGCAGGAGTGTACCTAGAGACAATAAGGGAGTGTAATATTTCTATGTCTCATTTGTCACCTGAGACTGGAGACATTGAAGTGCACTGTAATGAAACCATATAGAGATGCATTTGGAAGAAAGAACAAATATCCCAATGTTATGCTTTGACCAAGTGTTCTGATTGCTTCTGTTTTATTTTATATTAGAAAGAAATTTCAAAATTTTTTATGCTTTTAATACTATTTCAGAGGAGTTTAAAGGTGAACTCCATTATAGATTGATGACTATGTTATATTTTAATGAATTTTTAAATATGAAAGTTAATAGTATATGCAGGTACAGCACATGGTTTCTTGAGCATCCTCTATGGGACAAGCATTATGTCAAAAAATAAGTTTTCAGCAGTGAATAAAAATCAAGCTAATTCTATACTCCTCTAAAGTGTTTATAGCACATGGACTATGGGACAACCATTATGTCAAAAAATAAGTTTTCAGCAGTGAATAAAAATCAAGCTAATTCTATGCTCCTCTAAAGTGTTTATAGCACATGGAGATTTGGTCAAGGTAGAAAGATTGGTTGTAATTTTGAAGAGGATGTCAAGAAAGTCCTATCAGAAAAAGTCACACATACAAAAACCTCTGAGAATGTTAGAAAGCAAGCCAAGGGGCTGGACAAATAGGCTACAGTTAATAGAAAGTCTCAGGCATGGGTGTGAACTGTGTTGATGAGTGACAGAACCAAATTCAGTGGCATATTAATAGAGGTTCTCAAAACGCTGATTACGAGTGAGTTGGAAAACACTGAGAGGGTTTAGCCAAATAATCTATATACGTGGACATGGATTAAGTGTCAGCAAATGTTCCATATTGTGGAGGCCTGCTCAACAGAATAGTGATCTGGCAAGTAATAGAACATTTAGGAGGTGAACTCCACATTGACTTAACAGGTCATTGGGTACCATAATCTGTGGGTGTGATTTGTCAGAAAACTCTGACCCTGAGCCTTTCTAACTCTCTGATGTCCTTCCTAGTGATGTGCTCATTCTTCTCAGTACAGGAGCCCCTGACAGAATTTTCCATGAGGTGTTTCTGTCGGGGAGGAGCCTATGCAGTAGCCTAGGCAAAGTAACTTGGATATTCAGCCTTCAGGCAGAACTAATCATCTTTCCAGTTTCACCACTATATTTTACCATAATGATCAAGAGCAGACTAATAAAAAGAGTAGCAGGACCTAAAGGAGATAAGGACAGCTCAGATTGGGGATGCTCCTGAGATTGTTTAAAGTCAAGATACAAGGAAGGGGCTTCTGTCAGCCAAGGCTAGAGTATGGTATCTCTTTGCTCTAGAGTAGCTGTTCTTAAACTTCCTTATGCTGTGACCATTTAATACAGTTCCTCATGATGTGGTGACCACCAAGCACAAATTTATTTTGTTGATACTTCATAACTGTAGCTTTGCTACCATTCTGAATTATGTAAATACTGATATGTAGGATACCTGATATGCAACTCCCCAAAGGGGTCATGACCCACAGGTTGAGAAGCAATGCTATAGAGTGATGATCACAGGCATAGTAAAAACAAAATCAAAAACAAAAATAGGTACCGTTCAGAATATCAGTCATTGAAGGACATAGGAGACAGTTTAACAATTAAGCAAAATTACATTCTTCTATAATATTTGCTGTACACGCTATTCATTTGTGATATGAAATAGATATACAGAGAACTTTAACCCACCTAAACACCAGATCTATATCTCAGCACCCTGATCATGGTTTAAAATACTTCTCATAAGCCAGTATCACCTCCTGTCCTAACTCTTACATACTCTTGGTATTTTGGCAGTGTAATTCAAGTCAAAGCCTAAACATAAAATGGGAAAAGCAATGGATATTATTTATTTTATTAAATAATTAATAACATCTTAGTTGCTCATATAAAAATTACAATGTAATTTCAGAACAAGAATTTCATTAGGCATATGTAAATACATAATGTTTATAGCATTGTTGATCTGAAACATATAATTATAACTCTGTGGGCTCGTTTACAATTGCTATAGTTAAGATTTGTAAATTTATTAAATGACAGTAGGAAACATTGTTCTAGTGTTTAAATTAAAAATCTTCCAAGTGTTGAAATCATTGATTAGATTTATGAAATAAATTTATTTAGGATAATGATCATAATTAATTTCTCACAAAAATGTATTGATACTCATAATAAATATTTACATTTAATGATCCAAGGGTATAAAAACATACAGTTTAGAGAGACACTAGGACATGTCAGAGGGACCCAACTCTCCCTAAATGTATTTGATTAGAGTACATCCTACAAAGAAGTATTGAAAATATAGTTTTATATTAGGTTTTTATTATAAACACTCAGATATTTATAATAAGCATTTTTGTCTGGAGTAGAACAGTTGTTTATTGATGAACTCCTAGCAGACCTCTCCTTTACTTTGTGCCCACTTGCCTAAAGTGGGGTCTGTGAACCAAGTTACCCCATTTTTGGAAACTGTCCAAGCTGTGTTCAGGCATTCTGGAGTCACTCTGTGATAGCTCTAACACTAGAGAGCAATGCAGCCACAGTTACTGCTGGACTTATGGTGGCTGCAGGCACAGCAGAAAGGATCTAAAATGGTGCCATCTCTTTTAAATGAGTTTATTAAGTATAGAGATTGTAGAACACAATAAGATGCAACAGAAAAAAAATAGAGATGATAGATTGATGATAGATGACAGATAGATAGATAGATGATAGATAAATAGATGAAAGATAGATAGATGGATAGATAGATAGACAGATAGACATATGGATAGATAGATAATAGAGACAGGAACAGAGACAGATACAGAGAAATGATAGGACATCAGATCAGACACATTATGCAGCCTAAACTGACTGAGGAAGGCCCTTGCTGTAGAAAACAAAAACAAAGTTTTAATAGTTAGCTCAATGTTCAGTAGCCAGAGTGCATATCCAGACTAGTCCCTATTCTCCACATTGTGACACACACAGGAGACTGTGGTACAACTTCTGAGCAGAGGGTCTAGGTCCACATAATACATCATCCTTGGTTGATGTGTCAGTCTCTTTATTGTAGTGTAGTTAACCTGTATTATGTGGCTAATATACGCTTATGACTGAGTATATACTAAACGTGTATTTCTGGACCTGGGTTACCTCACTCAGGATCATCTTTTCTAGTTCTATCCATTTGCCTGCAAATTTCAAGATTTTCTTGTTGTTAATGGCTGAATAATATTTCATTGTGTAAGCTTAGTTGTTTAGGAGTTAAGATGTTTTTAGGTCTAGATAGAAGTTTTAAGTTGATAATGATGAAATATGCTAGATATTGATTTACATTCAGAAGTTTAGACACATCAAGATAGGAAAGATATTTTCTTCAAGGCTGCTTATCAAATGGATAAGAATATTAGTCATTTTGTCTTGGTAAGTATTGACCTAGGGACAAAGTCTACACAGGGCAAGTGACCTAACACTGAAGCACATAGGAAACCATTGTGATTCCTAATCTTGCTATTCACAGTGCATAGCAACAGTAGCAGCTTTGTTTTCCTAATTTTATTAATGATTGCTATTTCCGTATGCATTCTAACAGACACTACTGCCAAATTACAATACATACATTTGAAAAAAATCTTTGAGTAACGATAGACAACTGGCTAATAGAAAAATATTCACAAAATACCATCTAAATAGAATTTTTATCCTAGAATGAAAAATAATAATTTTCAAACTATAGATTCAGTAACATTCAACATGCATAAATTTAAAAGATGTATGTTTAACATATTCATACATAATTAAATAAGTATAAGTTTATTTATAAAACATGAATAACATAATAATTGAAAGATAATATCTAAGTACATGACAGGTATTGATGAAGATTATCAAATCTGTGATTCCAGAGAATGGTATCATAAGGAATCTATTCAATATCTTGAATTAATTTCATTACTATCAGTTAACTTTGTTCTTATGCCCAATAAATACTATTTCTTTAAGCAATGTCTATTTATTTCACTAAATATTTCATTACTAAAGCTTAACAGTTTTTATTTATATTTCCACTGAGGATACATATTAATTTAATGCCCATTATCTCGTATGTATAGCCAGAATTGGTATTTTCTTAGATTTTTAATTGATTGTTAGGGATTTTTAAGTCATATATTAAATATTAGCATACTATAAATAATATTTTATAACAATATTTTAATTCTATGTAATACTGAACTTGATACTGGATATTATCAATTCTCAACAGTGATTTATTTCATAAATTCATGTTTGCTAATTTCAATCAAATAATTATCTTGTTCAAAATAAATCTTAACTAAGCAACATTTGATCATAAATGGCATACATTAATGATGTATGTTTAAATGCAAATTACCTTACAATAATAAAGCATTAACAATTAATTCTTCAGACACAATAACAGGACACTAATAGATGTCTGTAATAACTAACATATTAATTACTACAGCTTTATCACGTTCACATCATTTCTAAAAGTTTAAATTAATGGAACATGTAGAACCAAACTTTCATATTGATTGTTTTATTTTACAAGAACTTGCATTACTTCATATTGTGTAATTTCCTAGTGTTATTGGACTTTATTCTTTATGACGAACTTCAAAAATCTTTTGACAAACTGTATTTTTATACCTAGAAATATCAAATGTCTTGAAATAGTATGGGTCGGAGAAAGAATAAAGGCTTTAAGAGTTTATAATTTTCTTGTCTCTAAACTATATATTATCCATAAGCATTCTGGGATGGAAGATAGGAAACACAAGAAATATGTTTCCTCAGACTATACTTAGGCTGGCAGAAACTGTCTGATGTAGCAATGTTACCATTAAAAACCTACTTAAGAGGTGGTATCATGCAGGAAAGGACCCATGATGTAGAATTAATTATTTATAGTCAATTACAGCTGTTAGTACAGGAGAAGATGTCCATGCCCCAACTTGGAACCCCAAGGCAGACACCTTCATGTGTTTTGGGGCAGCTGCTGGAGCCACTGTGAAGTGTAGGCATTCCCTCTTCCTGACGGCAAGCATCCTAGCTCTGATTCGCAAGAGCTACCCATGATGAGGACAGTGCAGACAAAGTGGAGGTGGGTTCTGGCTTACCTTTATACATTGTTGTAAGCCCCTCTCCCTTTGGCAGAAATGAGTTCTGGTTTTTCACTGTCCAGTACTTAGGTTTTTCTCTTGATTTTTTTTGTTTTTTCCCCATTGACATCAGTGATTAAAGACTAAGGCCTTGAAAGTGGCTGTATTGAAAGAAAATTAAGTGTAAGAACTCTTCCGCACTAATTTCAAGTGAAAAAAAAAAGTTAAAAGTAAAGCTATGGTTTGACCTAGGTATAGCACTCCTTGTCATATGCCCAAAGGATTCAACACCCTACTGCACAGGTGATTGATTATCCATGTTCATTGCCATACTATTCAGAATATGAAATAGCAAACTAAATGTTCTCCAAATAATGAATAAATAATGAGGTACATATACGTCCCAGAGTATTCAATTATAAAAAATTTATATAATGATATGTGAAAGTAAATGGATGGAATTAGAAAATATACGGAGTGATGTAACCAAGAAAAGAAAGGTAAACTCCATGGTCTCCCTTACATGTGTTTCCTATCTCTAAATACCCAGATGTATGTAGTCTGGAGTAATCACACTGGTCAAAGAAGCAAAAAGTGACCATGGAAGAGTAAAAGCAATAGAGAGCAGAACAGCAGATTTCAAGTAACCTTGAATGGAGGGAATGGGATGAGCAGGAAAGGAGGCCAATACAGAGTGAAGAAGGAAAAATAATACTAAAGACGGTTGATGAAACCTATAAGAGATCATTTATTTTTATTTACCTAAAATTATATATAAGTGTGTGTATAGGGGTGGCTGCTTTATGTTACTTTGGGCTGAAAAGTCTCTCATGTGAACAATTGAATCAGAGATTATATAGGAAAACCATGTAACAGCCATGATAAACCTCCCTTCGAGTTGTTACTTAGGGGTATCTAAGAGATTCCTCAAACTATAGAGGCTACTTTTGTTGTATTGTTGTCTCCCAGAGGTTGACAGTAAATTCTAATTGCTGAAGACACCATACACTTCAGACAAAGAAGTCTGATGGTCTGAGATAGATGTGACCCAAAATGTTCCTTAAGGACCAACATCTATAATACAAGGAGGTATATTTCAGCTGTCACGGTGGGGACATCTTACCTAACCCTACCTGCCTATGTTGTCTGTGAGTCACAGCGATGACAAATAATGTAAGGTATACCTAAAGGCGCAATACTAGCATCATGGTTGACACTAAATAACAGTGATCCAATTGGTCTTAAGGCCTCCTTAATGAGGCGTAGGGTGGAAGGAGAGTGAGAGATCATGCCTTCTACTAGGAATCTGGCCAACAGCTGGAAGGATTGTAGGCTTAGATTTTTCAAACACCTTCTTTATTTAGGGTTCTTAAATGCTTCTGCCTCCCTTCCAACCCACCTACCAGAGGTAGGAAAGAAAAAACTTAATTGGGGTAGGAGATGTGGAACCTCTTTCAACATAGTTCCTTGGGCCAATTCCACTCTGCATGGTCAGAATACTAACAGGCCAATACAAAAGCAAACACCAAACAGCAACATGAATCATTGTCAGCGGCATGATCCAGCAGAACAGGAGGGCTCCTCTACATCAGCACGAGTCAGATGAAGCAACCAGATTCAGCTGGAGTACCATGAGAAATTCTTGGAGCATTTCTCTCTGCAGAGTGAAGACCAGCAAAGCAATGAGAATCATTGCAATGTGTAGCAGTGTTGTCTCGGTGCTGGTGGGCTTCTATTTAAAATCTTCCGAAACATTATGTGCCCTCTCGTGTGTCTATTTTCAGCAAACCATCATATGCCCTCTCACAAGACAGGTTTCAGAAAAACATCACATGAACTCTAAGGGGTTTGTTTTGGTTAACAGAAGTCATGTGCCTTTCCTGAGTCTCTTTCCAGCTGACCAAGATCACGTGCCCCCTCATGAGTTGGTTTTCAATTGAGAATGAACTAAAAACATTCCCAGGTTTCATATTTGGGACCCAAACAAAAAAACACTTACAGGAAACCAAAAATTTCACCACAGAAATTTGAGCTCATGAATCTTAGAAGAAAACTTTCTAGCACCACTTTACTAAACACCATAATTCCTAAATGTATTCTAAAAACTTATCCTTATGCCCACAAAATAGAGTAACTCTCAGCTATCATCAAAGCAGGCTTTCTTTGCAACAGATAGAGACCATTATAAAATACCACAACAGTTTAAAATACAGAGAAGAAATGATCATGGGCCCAGCCACATTATATATATATATATGTGTGTGTGTGTGTGTGTGTGTGTGTGTGTGTGTGTGTAGGTGTGTGTGTGTGTGTGTGTAGGTGTGTGTGTAGGTGTATATGTGTTTGTGTTTGTGTGTGTGTGTGCGCACGTGTATGCATGCATGCATTTGGCAACATGGTTGCTGTACTTAAGCCTCGGAGAACATTATACAGATGATGAGGAAGGACTACAAGAACCAGAAGACAAGGAATACTTACTTCTGTGAGATCTGTTTCCAGGAGGTGAAAGCCCAGCTATATTCATGACACCTCAACAATATGGCTTCCTAAAAAGAACCTCAATGTTACTAACAGGCATATTACACTAGAAGAGGAAAGCCTCATGAGGCCTTAGCCCTAGACAAAGCACGATAGGTAACTAAGGACTGCTGGCAGGTCCTCCCAGAGAGCAAGTTTTCCTGAGGGAACACCTACACCTCCAAAACCTTCCCCTTACCCCCGAGCTCCAAAATTGTTTATGCAGTTTCTAGCAGTCATTTATGAAATTATATGTGTACAAATGTCACTAACTGTACTGGGAAGGCTATTTTTATACATCTAAACACTTATATACCTATATAATAACAAATAAAATAATTGTCAAAGTACATGCAAGGATAAGAGGGATGATAGGGAGTGGTGCTAATAATATCAATATAATTTAATTAAAAATGTAAGCAATATATATGAATTTAAAAAACCAAAGGTATCAACTCACTGCATATGTTGAGACTTATTATGGACATAAAATGATCTTAAACTTTTCTACCACAGGAAAAACCTTGGCACAGAGAAAGTCCATAATACTTAAAAAATGGCAAATTTCATTATGGATAAGAATCTCATTCAAGAATGATCACATATAAGAAGATATAAATGTTCAGTTTTGAACAAAATAAAAAATCTGACAAATTAATCAAAAGATAAAAATAAGCCAAGAAAAAACTATCTCTGAGAAAGAATCAAAGGAAGACCTTCTGAAAAAATATTTTGATGCAAATAAAGGATGCTCAAAAAGGAGAGATAATATGAAAACTGCAAGAAAATTACATATGAACAAATTGAAAATATTTATTAAGTGGCAAACAGAGCCAAAAATAGATGCAAAAGATTTAAAGAAATATTTTTATGAGTTTGTTTCATATTTCCAAAACTAAGGATATCAGAAAATATTCTCTAAAGTGTTTGAAAATAGCTTTGTTAGGGAACAAGGACAGAATATACATATAAATCAATACTCCCTACAATACTACCTCTCTGAATTCATCAATTAAATTTAATTATATTTATATTTATTTTTAAAATTTGTGTTCATGTCTGTATGCATAGATATGCCATAAAAATGTGAAGAGAGCACAGAACAACTTGAAAGAGTTGGGTCTTTCCTTTCACATGTGCATCATTGAGCTCCAACTCAGGTAATGAGGCTTGAAAGTAAATGATTTTACTTGCTGAGCCATTTCACAGGCCCTTAAAATCATTTTTCTTATCTTTTAATAGAAAAGAATTTTCACATAATGTGTTTGATTGTTTGTTTTTCCCAATCTATCGAAACCCTACAACTCACTACTCATCTCACCTTCTATTCTTTTCTATCTCTCTTTTATTTAAAATGAACAATGTCATAAAACTAAAAAACCAAAAAAGGCAGGAGATGCCACACACACACACACACACACACACACACACACACACACACACACACACACACGGCCTGTCCTGAAATGTTATTGCTATCCCAGTGAGACACCATTGAAGAAAACAGATTTTCTCATTACCAGAAGGTAATGATAGCACATAGCATCTTGGTTAAGACTGGTTATATCCACTTTCTCTCTTTAGTGGTAGAACCTCATTTAGCTTGAAATTATGCAGATATCTTGGATGATGCCATGGTCTCTATGTGCTCATATGTGCAGTAGTCCCACTGTTTCTGGAAGTTATTATTTCCTTGAAGTTGTCTGTCACCTCTGGTTCTTAAAATCTTTTGCCTCCTATCCTGTATAGCCTGCAGATTCTTGAGAGGACGGGTTTGATGAGAACTACCATGTAGAACTGAATTCTTTAAAGCCTTTCAGATCTATGAGTATAGCAGTATTCATTAGGAGTCTTTTAATTTCTTTTTTTTTAGCAGAATAATAGCAGTAGGTTTCCCCCCAGCTCTGTAACCTACTAGTCTCAGGTTTTTGCCCACTTTAGCATTGTCAGGCATGGTTTCTATTTCATGGAATGAGCCTTAAATCCAATACCAAAAAAGTAGTTGGTTATGCTGATAACTTTACACAGCTATTACTTGTTGTAGGTTACAGTATCTGCAGCTGAGTTATATTGGTAGTTTCTTTTCTGCCTGGGAAGGCCTCAAGTGGAGGAGCTGAAATATCAACCCTGTCATAAGCCCTTTGACCTACAGTTTGTCTGGCCTGGAAAGTGATCTTAGGCATAGTCTCATAGACTACTTATCAGAGAGACCACACAGACTTTATTCAGCCCCTAATGGAAGCAGATCTACAGATAACCAGGAGGTAGAGCTCTGGGGGTCAGTGGAGGAGGGGAAGGAAGGATTGGAGGAACCAGAGGGTCAAGGCCATCATGGGAAGAAGGAAGTCCTACACAGTCAACTGACAGGTGTTCATGAAGGCTTGCTGAGATCAGAGAGACTGTAGGGTCTGACCCAGATCTTCTGCATATATGTTATGGCTGTGTATCTTGGTGATCTTGTGGGAATCCTAACAGTGGGAGTGAGGGCTGTCCTAGTTCTAGTATATTAATAATATTCCAACTTTGAAACAACCTCTTTTGCTTTAAATGAAAGAGCGAATTTGCTAAATTCACACGAAAAACAGCCATTATTTTGAACTCTGTAAGAAATGCAAAAACTGAACATTTTGTTTCTGTATCCCTAGATTATGAATAGAAGAGAAAAAGCAGTTAATTTATTTCCTAAGAAGCATAGTTATCTTAACATTTATAAGAAAATAATGAATAGTTCAAGAGAATGTTCTGTCTTTGATGACAGGAATATTTTCTTCCTTTAACAAATGTTCCTCTATCTATTTGGAAAACATCTGTCTGGAATCTTTTTTTTTTTCTAGTTTTCAAACCTGACCTTATGATGCTCTTGTCAGTTGCTTTCCTGGATGACCGTGGGGACTTTGTCCACTAAGACAAAGTACCAAATATTACATGAAATGACAGACAATGAAATAGGTTGGAAATTCTTACATTTTATTATGTGATCATCATTTTATCTAATTAAATATTGGGATGATTTTCCTTTCCATAATAAAGGAGAAAAGGACTACTATGATTGTGATCAAGTTGCCCTTCAGTTTTAGTTGTCTGGTAACTATGTGTAGGATTTACAACAGAACTGACACAGTTTGTAGGGCGCAGACTTAACCCTTCTGGGAACCATTTTATTCTAACTAAGAGTAGTATCAGAATAGAGTAAAAATATTGGACATGCAGCAAATCTAGGGATGGTCCCACATAAAACCTCCCAGGTTATATATAAGAATTGAGTTAAAAGCAAACAAATTTTTAAAAAACAATCATCAGAACAGTATAATCACCTGTGTTGGCAACATCTTTCCTTTGGCTTCTTCTGGTAAGTTTCCTGAAAATGAAAACATTTATCGTTAACACCGACAGGAGGACTGGTGCAGGAAGTAAGAGGACTCAACCCCAATGAGGTTGTTTCCAAAATTCCTCCCCTCTGGGTGCAGGAAACCATACTGAAGGGGAGGCTGAAATAGTATAAGAGGTAAAGGTAGTGGATAACACAAGGGAACAGGACCCTTTTGATCAACAGTGTCAATAAATATATATGAACTCAGAGAGACTGTGGCAGCAAGTGGGAGCTTATATGGGAATGTACAAAATGGTGTCCTAGAGCTGATAAGAGACATGGAAACAGCCCCCAACCAGAACCCAAAAGATGCTTCCAATTGATAATTATTTGCAAATAAAATTTTAGTTTCCTCCAAAGTAGCTCACTGGGGGAAAAGACTTGTTTTGATTTCTTTTCTTCTCATATATTACACGCTGACCCCAGTTTCCTCTCCTTCTCCTGCAAGTCCCTTTCCCCTAACGTGACTCCTCTCCAGATCCTCCTCAGTTTCTCTACAGAAAGGAGCTGATTTCCCAAGGGTATCCGTGGAACATGGCATAAAAAGATGTGATAAGACTAGGAAGACACCTTCATGTCAAAGTTTGCTCAGGCAACCTATTAGGAGGAAAAGGGTCCCAGAAGCAGGCAAAAGAGTCAAAGACAACCCCTGCTCCCATTGTTAGGAAAGCCACAAAACACCAAGCTACAGAACCATAATATATATGCCAAAAACCTACATTGGACCCATGTAAACTCAATGGGGTATGTGGAGACTCCTTGTCTCACAATGTTGTGTCAAGAATTTAAAAAAATATCGTGTGTGTGTGTGTGTGTGTGTGTGTGTGTGTGTGTGTGTGTGTACATATTGAAACCTATTTGCTCAACAAGGGAAATAAGCTCACCTAATTGGGATGTTTAAGCTTTATTTTGATAGATCTAGGACTTTGATTGAAAAAAAAGTCATTGTCAACAACTAGCAGACCTAAGTTACTAAATATTGAACAACACAATAGCACAAAAGGATTTATCCTGTCAAAACCTTACCAGTAAAATCTCAGAGTGAGCCACAAAAGTTTGATTGGTAAGATTGTTCTTCTGGGAATGAAAATTAAATAGTAAGTTCATTAACTAGGTGTTTCTCAAAAGAATAATTATCACTATCACTTGATAGTTATATTTACCCTTAAAACTAATTTTTTGGTCATTTTTGTACGGTTGATGGGCAATGGATTTTCTTTGAAATAGTTTGCTTTGCAACTGACTACTTCATGAATGAATGTTCAGATAATTAATAACACACATAAAATTCCATTCCCTTTTTAACATTAATATGGTGAAGACAGTATTCCCAGATTTCCCCTTCCAGTCCTTAGTCTAGCTGAATGATGCTGAAACAAGAGTGGAGAATTATAACTCTCAACGACAAGAAGACAAGAAGTGTGTTAACTCCAATTCCCTACAGTTCCCCACTGTTGAAATTCTGTAACTAATGTGACAGCTCTTGTCTTGTGGTCTCTTTTGTCCTGTAGCCTTAGTCATTTCTGTTACTATAAGGAGTACTTTGGCTAACAGCCTTAGAGATCCTCATAATGATATGTGGACCATGCCTTGCATAGGTGTGCAGAGGCTCTTCATATTGGTCATGCACACTGGTGCACAGCCATTTACTTTATAACAGAATAAACAAAGAAGTAAGAATTGTGGCTTGGCTCACTCTGTTAACCTTCAGAAGCACTCGTTCCAGCATCTACTCACTTCCTTTTCACCATCTCTTAAATATTTTTAAACTTCACCACTTCCCAGAAGTATACCATCAATAAAAAAATCATTTTATAATGTAAGCGTATAGAGGAAGATCTCAAGTACTAAGAATTTTCAGAGAGTAAGAATGTCATATTTATAATTAGTCTCTGTGATTTTATTTAGCTCATTTTCTAAGGAATCTCAAGTTAGTGGATTTGGAGGGTTTTTTCCCATTGTTGCTACTAAAGTGTAGATACACCTCATTCAAACAGTGAAAGGCCCTGGAAAAATACCTCTCCCTGGGTGGTCAAGACACACAGCAATTTACTGATGTTTCCAGTTCTTCAGTAAATCAATTGGACTTGGTGTCCTCCAAAGTATACATAACCTATGCAAAAAAATATATTACCCATGTACATAGTATTTTAAAGGTGACATGATAAGAAAGTATTGCATGTAGATTTATAGAAATCATTAATTTGAAATATACTATTATGGAGCCACAATATGTTTATCAAAAGTAAAAACAACCAACACCAATACTAAAATAAAATGGGAGGATAAATAAAATAAAAATTTATAGGTATTAGATTTATTTGCGAGCCAAAAAAGCCAATTAGTATTAAATGAGGCTCCTTCTGAGTCATCCAGTTGTAATTGTTTACTTGATTTATAGTCTTGGATTTCTCACAGAAATTGTCAACCCCCATACACCTCTTCAGTGACATCTTGGTAAAAAGGTGAATCAACATCACATATTTTCCCTTTTAAGTAGTATTTAAAATAGATATTTTGACCTATTATCCTCTTCATTTTGGTAGTAGTTGCATCTAGTTTTCCAGAGTGTTTTGCTCATCTACAATAACTTTGTAAATAAAGAAAAGCATTTAATATGCCTTGCTCACAGTTCAAAGTATTTCTTCATTATCATGATGGTGGAGAGCATGATGGCATGTAGGCAGACACGGTGCTAGATCAAGCAAGCTGAGAGTTCTACGTCTTGATCCACAAACAGAAGGAAGAAAGCAACATGGAACCTGCCTTGGGCACTTTAAGCCACAAAACCCACCCTAAATGATAAACTTCTTTCAGCAAGGCTGTACCCATCCAGTAAGGCTATATACACCTCCTAATCTTTCTCAAATAATACCACTTCCTGATGACTAAGCATTCAAATATATAAAAGCCTATGAAGGGATCTTGTAAGACTATTGGAGGAACCATCTTTATTCAAAACATCACAGAGGCCATCCACTTCTACCTTTCAAGGCTGGGACTCCATGGGGCTTGAAGCTTTGCAGGTTTTGTATATGCTGCCACACTTTTTCTGAGTTTAAATATTCATCAGCCCTGTTGAGTCTGTGTTTCCTTGGAGGCATCCACATTCCTGATGTCTCCTTGAGAAAAAAAGCAGAAAGCCATTTCTTTCCCACTCTGACTGTTATCATGAACACCAATGACAAACATTCTCTAAATATTGTGGCAAGATTTTCCTATCTACACTCAGAAGGGCCAATCTACATTATGGATTAACATCCAATCCCTTCCATTCTTTACAACAATCTCGCAAAAATGTGCCTTAAAATGTGATCTTTAAATTTTCTTTTCTGCTTCCTTAGCTTTCAAATTATAAATTATTACATTTCTTTTGTTATACATTGTGAAAATAGGTTATGCTGCTCTTCAAACTGTTTTGGACACTAAAAGATAAGTCAGATGTCTTAAGGCTAAAAGGATATATGCTTATGAAAATGCTGATACCAAGGAGAAATTTCCCGAATTTCCTGAGTAAGGCTGAATTTAAAAACAGACTATTTTTCAGTTTATTTCCTTCATTATTTTTCTCCCTACAATTAAGTAAAACAATACGGAAATTGAATAGTACTCATTCATATATTTAATAATTTATTTGTGTTATTTTGCATGTAATTTGTTTGGATAAAATTAATATTATGAAACTTTGTACACTAACTTTTAAAATGTTATAGTGAGCATTATTAGAAGATTAATTCTATGTATTTATAGTGATATAACTTGAATCTGAACTATCCAAAACAATCATGTGACTGTAAGATTGTAGGCTTATATGAGATTATGGAATCCTAAGGATCTTATTTCATTATGTGACTAATCCTCTGATGGAAAAGCAATAATATTATTAAGTGGTGATGAAAGGTGGTGTGGCCCAGCTGGAGAGACTTGATGACATGTGCCGTGGGTAGTAACAGACAGTCCTGAACTATTCCTTTCCACCTCTGTCTACCTATCCTACAAATTGAGCATTTCATCTCAACTGCACATCTGAAATGATATTATGGAATTCTACAAGCACAAAAAAAGAGGCAGCCAGCAAGGGCTGATATGTCACAGCCAAACAAACTAACCCCGTCTAAATAAACACACATGTTTCTTTTAAGAGTTTTTTTCAGCAACTATGTTATCATAGTGATTAAAAACTGACTAAAGTGTAATGATTGATAAAGCAGTTCTGGAGCTGCAGCTCAGCTTGTAGAGTGTTTGCATAGCATTCACAAAGCCCAGAGTTTGCGTCCCAAAGCCAAATAAAGCAAGTTTGAAGCCAGATTGTTTATATTAATATAAGACATGTCTCACAAAGAAGTGGGGAAGAATAATTATCCAAAGAAATCATGAATAACAAGGAAAGACACAAGCTATCGTGAATTTGTCACAGTGCAGTAGTTCCTTCAATGTGTTATCCAGAGTCTCATTCTGGTTTTCCAACTAGAAGAGTAACAACATATGAACGCTCCTACTCACAGGTATGCAGTTTGCTAGACATCACTTGAGAGTTCTATAAAGTGCACAGTGAAGAGCAACAGGTGACAAGAGGAGAGTCAATCTTCCTTGAGGATGAACCCCATAATGGGCAAACCCAAAAGAAACATTTATATGAATTTGAAAGTGAGCCAGGGGCACCAGGGAAAAGTCAGGGGAAGGATGGGTGATGATATATAGTACATGCCATGCAGTACACAAACATAAAAATTTAAGAATAAATTACAAAACTATAAAGTAGTTCCAATTGTATATTAAAGAAGAATTAGTAACATGACTTATACTAGGGCTATATTTTGGGAAAAGTTTATAAATCAATATTTAAAAAATATTTATATATATGCTAACTCTAGAAAAGGACTAAATTTACTGTCTGCTCGTGTTTTAAAAATAGATCATAAATACATCCTGCTCAGTGTGCATAATGTTAACTGCATGCATATGACCTCGGGGATGATTACATGGTATTGGATGAACAAGTGAGGTACTTTTCCCTGTGTAAGACCTTTCCATCTCATTTAGTTCCAGGTAGTCCTTTGACTAGGGTCAAAGCCTCCTGACCTTTTCTCTTTCCCCTTCTATACGTTCATTGATTTCTTCATTGTTAAGGTCTTCTTAGGCAGTCATGTTGATGAAACTTAATGGGTGTAGCCTTTCTGACACTTCAAGGAGACAGAATCTCCTAGCACAGTTTCTGTTCCTCTGGGTCTTAGAGTCTTTCTAACTCCTCTTCTCTTAAATGCAATTAAATGAAAGGGAGATATTGAATTTGAAAATAGCAAGGGACTGGATGGCAGAGGTTTCAGGGAAGAAAAAGAAAAGGGGAGATTCTGTAATTATATTATAATTTGAAGAAATAAAAATTTATTGTACTAAAAGTAGATAGGCAAAGGAATCACTCAAATAATTATGCAAGAGTTTTACAATTAATATATTTTCAAATAAATGTATTTACAATATATTAAAAACAATTTAATATCCTTAACAAAGGTAAATAATGTCAGTTTTTTGTAACTAAAAAGAATTAGAGAGATGTTAACACATGAAATAACCAACCAAAATGAGTATGGTATATTATACTATTAGTTTAAGCAACCAAAAATGCCCTAAAGGGAGGCTTAAGTGCAACAGAAATACTCTCAGATGCTTTCTGGAACTGAAAGTTCACAGTTAATACGTCACAAAAGAATCACTGATATATTCTGAGGGCTCTTGGATTGGATGGCTTTCCTTGGCCCTCTCCTTGTACAAGTTTCCTGTACAATAATACCACTCATGATAGACCTCAACTAACCTCCTCAAATCCCTCATATCTAAGTAAAATCATATTCTGATGAACTTAGATCCTGGGTCTTTGATGTAATAATTGGGATTTTGTACAATTTCAAGCATGAAAATAGAGCCTTTAGGTTTTAGTAAATTCCAGGCAATATTGTGATCATTCATGTAACTTCACAATTCCTTGAAGAGTCCTAAGTGGAGTTATAATGCCTGTGTTGGACAGGGAGAACAGCATTTGAAGTCCTAACAAATACTGATTACAAGCATCTTGAAAACTGTTTTTGTCATTTATTTAGTATGGACATATATACCATCAAAAGCCACAGAATTCATTTCAAACTATATGAAAATGATATCAGTGGCAGCATTACTAACTTGAAGTTAAAATTAGAAACATCCACATGTTCATCTAATTGGCCAAAAACAAAACAAAAATGCAAGGCATTCATCAAATACAATGCTTTGTGTCAAATGATTAAAGTATACAAATATGCTCATCAAAAAAAAAAAAAAAACATGCTAAGACAAGCAGCAACATGAACTAAACACCTCAGTTTTGTTTGTGTTCAAAGCTAGCCTGTACGGAGGTGAGGCATATATGGGATTCTTGGTTGCTGGCAAAGTGTTGCCTTATGAAAAAGTACTTCTTAAAATTCAGTGATGATTAGTTACTAGAATAACAATAAATGTCTCATTAACATGTCTTAGGTCACCCGATATGTATTTATATATGATTCCACTTTATTAATGATACCTACAGTGCTAGCTATAAATTTACTTCATAATAAATATTTAATATTTGTGTCACTGTATTAAGCTTTTAACAGTGATTACATATTTAAACAGTGTATTTTTCTTCTACATAATACCTTTAATATATTTATGATCTGAGTTTTGCAGCAGATTAAGCTACCTCAGTAGTAAAATATGTACAGTGTATAAACTATACTTCCTAGAATGTATTTTACAAATTGTGTCAAAGGATATTTTTATGAATTTTTCATAGCTTTTGAAATTACTTCGCTACTTGTGCATATTAGTCCAGCATGTATATTTGTACATTTATACTTTCTTTGTCTATACTTATCATTCATCAGGTGTTAATGTACAGAAAACATTTCCTGGTATGTCTGAGGAAGTTATTTACTGAGATATTCAAGGTAGCATATTTAATTTGAATTAGCAATCATCGTATTTTTATTCTAATTTTAGAATGCCACATATGAGCACAACAAAGGATAAAACAAGCAATGGATCATTTGACAACATAGATAGATATTATATTTGAGTAAAGTAAAAGGCTTAAAATGTAGAGATGCTTGCCACAAACCCGACAACCCGAGTAGGAACTCATGGCCAGCATAGTAGAAGGAAAGGACCAACTTCTTCAGTTGCCTGTGCCTTCCACTTGTGCACATGCTACGTACATGTAATACAATGAGTGAATTAATGGATCAATAAATAAATGAAAGAAGAGGTAAAGACAGAACAGTATTATGAGAAAACTATATTATTCCTGGACTTATGATAGATAAAAGATAATCAGAATATCACAAAATTTCATTTATATCTTTTTTTTATTTTAGCACCATTCACAATAGCAAAATTATGGGATAAGCATAGAGAATCATCAATAGATCAATAAACAGGTATAATGTGGTATATACAAGTAGTGAAGTTTTACTCAGCAGTGTTAAATAAAATTATGATATATATTTAACTTATTTTTTAATTGTATTTTCATGTGCATTGGTGTTTTTCCTGCTTCTATGTCTATGTACCATGTCTGTGCCTGGTTCCTGTCAGAAGAGGGAGTCTGATCTTGTGCGCTGGAGTTACAGACAGTTGTCAGCACCATATTTTGGGAATTGAATGTGTGTCTTCTGGAGCAGCCAGTATCCCATTGTGGCATATTTCAACCCCTTTTGTATTATTATAGATGCTAACAAATTCCCTTTTAAACTAGCAGAGTATAATATTTTCAATTGTGCCACATTCCTGTCTGCACCAATGTGGAGAGCTCTTTCCAGTGCTTCGCCTTCGAGTTGTTGACAGATTCAACCTTTAGGTTTTCACTTCTCTCGTGGTCCCATTACTAAGTGGTACCAATTATCTTTTCACATCCTTATTTATTATCAATATGTTTTTATTGTTCTTTATTTATTATAAGATAATAATAAATGCTTTCTAGAAAATGCCCTGATAGTAAGACTATAGATTCCCTAAGACATTAAAGACAGGGAAGCTTGTAAATTAGGAGTCAGACTTTTGACATGAGCCGTAGCGCAGCACAGCATGTTAAAGGCAGTGACAGGGAAAATATGTGAGGGAAAATTCCGCAGTAAGAAAAGTTGGCTGGACTCGCCTACTGGATGCAAAAAGAAATGTTGCTTTGTTCTCACACTGCTTGACCAAACCTCAATTGTGTGAAACAGTATTATGTGTGACAGATTTTGCTATTAGAGTTTTAGATTATAGTATCATTTTCCAGTAAAAAGCACAGAGTTCTTTGCAAAACAGATGGTTTTGTGGCTTGGGGCAGAAAAATGTTAATGATTCTGAAATGGTTTAATACTGTAAGAACCACAGAAGGTTATTAATCATATTTCTGCCATCTCTGAATCACTCAAATGTATTCTATGCACTCCCATTCTTTTGCTCCTTAGCACAGAAGTGAGCTCTAAAGTGTTTGTATGTCATTGTAGTGTTACCTCAAAACCAAGTACTAATTGTGATGAATATTCACGCTGACAATATAGTTGGATTTTGCTTTCTGCTTGTGTTTTAGGAATCTGTGCTAGTTATTGAAACATGATAAAGACATTATTAGCCCACTTAGGCCAGTACTACTGTGGGATCTTCCTTTTATCTGATTTTTGAATAAGTAATTACCGTAGTGTATGCCTCGCTTTCATAGTGAGCAAGTCACGTGCAAACAATTGCCCCTTCCTAGAGATCATGGCACTACATTAGCATAACATCCTTTCATTTTCATGGATAATCATGACAATAGCTACATGTGCTTGGACATATAGACAATAATTCTATTCAAAATTGAGTTGTTTGTTTATATGTCATTTGGAATATAAAATTCTGTTGATTTTTATTATGTACTATAATCATACTTATCCACTATTCTTCTCCTTAATTCTTTTTAGACCTAGAACCCCACCTCTCTTTTCCTCTCAACTTCACGTCATTTCTTTTTAATAATCTATCCAGTCCAATTTATAGTATTGATAAATACATGAGGTGACAGGTCATTCAATATCACCATTTAAATTTATCAGGAGGCACACCTTTAAACATAACTGACTCTGCCTCCCTTAAAAGCCGTCAACTGTCAAGAACTCTACTGAGAGGTGGGAGGATATTGAATCTCTCCTGTCTCCATAGTAGATTATTAATTGGTTGGATCTTAAGCAGATTTTATTTTTCAGGCAACAAGAGTTGTTATGAGTTCATTATCACAAAGTGCCCAGAAAATACTGTTGACAGAAATGAGATATGATAGATATTGATTTTCACTCAGAAGTTTAGACTCACCAAGATAGGAAAGATGTTTTCTACAAAGGTTCCAAATATAACTAGCCAAAACACCATAAATATAACCTTTATATAATTCCTGATTGATCTGCAGTTCTTCTTGCTGTATGTAGTTTATTTTATTTATGTGTAATAATATAAATATATATGCCAATAAAATAAAATAAAATATTTAGAGAAAAAGGGCATAATCACCCATTCATACAGAAAAAGGGGAAGGAAGAAAGTAGCCACAACAAATATAGAAACACTGGCCCAAACTTCAAAAAGGTACAAGATGCAGAGGGTGTATTTGAGCACTAGAATAAAAAAAAAAAAAAAAAAAAAAAAAAAAAAAGATTGCATGTAAGGGTTATTTAAAATGTAATGCATTTTCTATTGCTCAGGACAACTGGCTTGTCTTGTTACACAGGATGCCTTTTTCTGGGTGACAGATAGTGGCTTGGCCTAATACAACAGGCCCCCAAGAGCCCAGAGGAGGATATTTAAATCTATACAGCCTTGTGTGATTTGAATGTAATAATGATTGTCTATACAGGGCCAATAATTCTTTTTGGCTACAAAATCTCCATGAAATGAACATGCCATTCTTTCACGTGGCATGGATAAATATTTACAGATAACTTTCCTTCTGCTTATAAACAAGAGCAAAAATGCATTCTTAATTGATCTGTACATCCTATACATCTAATACATTTATGAATTTATGAATCTCTAATGCTTATGAGAACAAAAGAACCAGATACTGATGATGCTGGATCAGACTTGAGGGGATTCATGCTCTGCCATCTGCAATGTTGACACAGCTGTTCTAGCACCCTACATGTTCCATCCTGAACTGCTTAGATTGCTGTTCCTCATCAGATTTTGCTGCCAGGTGAGCTTTGACGAAAGCTACTGATCTCGATTTTTCTACCACTTCAAACTGTTCCAAACAGGACTACTAATAAGCCTGACATTTCTCAAAATTTAGAGACCGGACCACAAATATTCTTCCTAGCTTGCTTAACCAATTTTCCCCTATTTTATTTAGGCCCTCAAAAAGGCATCCTATGACCCAAAATCAGTGAGAAGAACTCTTAAGATAATGATGCCCCATTTCCCCTAAGGGGGGTTCGGTAGACTTTTAGTTCTTTCCTTGGGCTATGGATGTTTATTGCCATTGAATATTGGTTATAAGTAATCAACAGTCTTATTCAGAGGGGGAAAATGGAGTTAAACTCGGATTTTTCTCTTTTCTTTTTCTTTGGTCTTTCTTTCTTGGGTATAGAAATAAGGGTTGAAAAGAGAGAAAGGAATATAGAAAACATTTAGAGAGGATAAGACAAAAGGTAGATTACTGAATCAATGCCTTTAACTGGTACTCTCAAATAAGGTTATTTTTAATTCATTGGTATAGAATCTTGCATATTGATGCAAAAATAAGTTTATTTTGATACATTGGTATAAAAATTCAAATTTAAAGATATCTTTTATACACATTATATATATATGTATATATATATATAATTTCATCTCTGATATGAGGTATTTTACCCATAGAACTCATTTATACAAGGTTCAATTCCAATATTTTAAAACTGCTATTACAGACTAGTAAGGATAATTAAGTAATTCAAGTTAATGGATAGTCAATCAGATGCAAATACTAGTTTAATTTAGCACAGGGATATACAGACTAGGTTTAACAGATAGATATGTTCCTATAGGTAGATTGATTGTGTAAACTTCAAAAACTTCAGAGACCTACAAATTATGGCATTTCAAGATTTTATTATTATTACTATTTTAAGGATTCTTTGACAAGACAGATCAACTCCTGGCAGCACCCAGCCTACCTCAAAGAAGATGAGAAGCATCAGAGAACCTCCTTGTGGATAAAGTTTCAAAAATGGTAAAGCCACTAACCAAAAAAAAAAAAAAAAAAAAAAAATGTCCTCATTTGTGTCACACACAGAATTCTGCCTAAAAGGGGCAACCTTGGATGCAGGCTGATAGACTACCGAATTCTGCCAAGTCTGGAAAGCAAGTATGTAATACTTTCTGCTTCACAAACGTGTCTGTTGGATATACTGGGACAGAAGGCTAAGGAGGATGTTCCAGTGCTGTAGAGTTTTGGGGTTTCTGTCCAGGCAGCAACTCTCTCTCTCTCTGTCTGTCTCTGTCTCTGTCTCTCTCTCTCTCTCTCTCTCTCTCTCTCCTTCCTCTCTCTCTCCTCTCTCTCATCTCTCTCTCTCTCTCTCTCTCTCTCTCTCTAAGTTTTGGAAGCTGGTAATCTATACTTCCTATTTACTTGGGTGAATAATTTTATTTTTCCCAAATTTCTTATGGTGTTGAATGCTATTATTATAGTTTTAAAATTAAGCTTAGTTGTTTTGAAATTAAAAACATGTTTTAAATTATAGATAGATATTTTAGGTTAATAGATTGGTAAAATAATTTAGTTACAAAATTTTAGACTCTCATAAATAGGATCGATAATATTTTCTCCTATGTTGACAAATATGTATGGACAAGACATGGCAAATGTATATCTTACCTAATAGTTTTCATAACTGTTCTATAACAATTATCCTATATTAGTTTATTATTGAAATGAAATTAGTCTTTTATTAGACTTAAAGGAGGAAATGTTGGCATAATGTTCTTGTGGACTGTGTACAGCTTACCCTTGTTCATTCAAGTCCTAATTTCTCATCCCATTATCAGGATTCAATTCAGACATTGCATGGGGATGTTTATTCTGAGATCAACAGTTAATAAAAGTGACAAGTAGAACATTACGATAGGCAGATTTGGGCCCAACGGTACCGCTCAAACTAAGGCACCAGCCAAGGACAATACAGGCAGTAAACTTTAAACCCCTACCCAGATCTAGCCAATGGTCAGAACATTCTACACAGTTGAGTGGAGAGTGGGATATGATTTCTCACATACTCTGGTGCCTCACATTTGACCATGTCCCCTGGAGGGGGAGACCTGGTGGCACTCAGAGGAAGGACAGCAGGTTGCCAAGAGGAGACTTGATACCCTATGAGCAGATACAGGGGGAGGTAATCTCCCTCAGGAACAGTCATAGGGGAGGGGAATAAGGGGAAAATGGGAGGGAGGGAAGAATGGGAGGATACAAGGGATGGGATAACCATTGAGATGTAACAAGAATAAATTAATAAAAATTAAAAAAATTTTAAAAAGTGACTTCATTAAACTGAAAAGCTTGTGAATGGAAAAGGATACTATCCTTCTGAAAAAAAATAGTAGGCTATAGAAAGGGAAAAGACTTTCTTTATCAACTACACTTCAGATACAGTGCTAATAACAAAAATATTTTTTAAAACTGAAAAAAAATGGACAACAAGAAACTGAGAATCCTTCTCACACACATCAGAATGGCCAAAACCAAAACCACAAGTATCTGCACATGCTGTTGAGGATACAGAGAAAGGGGAATATTCTTTGTTGGGAGTACAAACTTGTATAACTACTCTGGAAACCAATCTATCAGATCTCAGGAAATTAGGAATAGCCCTACCTCAAGAACCAGCTAGACCACTCCGGGCATATACCCAAAAGATGCTCTACCATACAACAAGGACTTTTGCTCTACTATGTTCATAGTCACTTTATTAGTAATAGCCAGAAACTGGCAACAACCCAGATGTCCCTCAACAGAAGAATGGATTTAAAAAAAAAACTGTGGTACATTTACATGATGGAATACTACTTAGCCACTAAAAACAAGAAAATGATGCAACTTTCAGGCAAGTGGATGGAGCCAAAAATGATCATACTGAATGAGGTAAATCAAACCAAGAAAGACGCACATGATATGTACGCATTTATTAATGTATTTTATCCACATAGTACTGGATAACCAAACTACAAACCCAAAGAAGATAAGCAACAATAAGGAGGACCCAAGGGAGAATGTCTAAGTCCTATTCAGAAGTGGAAAAAGAATAGAAAGCAGATATAGTTAATTAGAGGGAATAGAGTAAGAGAGGAACACAGAGAGATATCAGGGTCAATATCAGACACAGGGAAAGGGTTGTAGAGGGGAAGAGGGAGGACAGAGACTTGCAGAGAAAAGAGAAACCTTGGGCTTCTCTGTGACAAGGTGGAGACCTACAACACAGTATAGGCTCCTGGGAGGATACTGGAGTGACTCTGAGACTCCTAGGAGCAGGGGTCATAGAGACTGAAGAGGACACCCTCTATCTAGACATAACTCTTATTGGAAAGAGGAGAACAGCAGTACACCCACAAAAACTTTGACCAAAAACTCACTCTACCTACAAGAGGTACCCTGAGACAAAAATAAAGCAAAGGGTGAGAAAATGTCCAACCAATGCTTGGCCCAACCTGAGACCTACTGCATTGGAGAGAGCCAACCCCTGACACTATTAGCGCTACTCTGCTATTCTTGGAGACTGGAGACTAGCATAGCTGTCCTGTAGTGGCCCCGTCCAGCAGCTGGTGGAAACAAATGTAGAGACCCCTGGCTGGGCAACCTCACTTGGCCACAGGGGAGGAAGATAAGCTCATTCCTGATGTGCCTTGATATTCTGGAGTGGGTGGGTGGGAGACTCCCCTTCTCTGAGGAATAGGAGAGGGGGCTAGGGGAAATAGGGTTGGACCAAGTGGAGAGGAGAGAGGGGGCTATTACCAGGATGTAAAGTAATCCAATCACAATGGTGTACTCATGTGGAGTATTCTTAAAAGAGTAAACACAATTGGCTGGAAAGTATTCAAGGAATGTTCAACATCCTTAGTCACCAAGGAAAGAAAAATCAAAACTTTGTTGATATTTCATCTTACAACATTCAGAATGTTCAAGATCAGGAAAAAAAATGTGCCCCTTGCAGTTGGAAGTAAAAATTTTTTTTACAGCCACTATGAAATCAGATGACATTTCATCAGGAAACTGCAAATAGATCTCCCTGAAGATCCAGCTACACCACTCTTGGGCATATATCCAAGGGACTCTGCACCTTACTACACATACACTTGCTCAAACATAGCAGAAAATTTACAGGTCAATGGGTGGTGCCAGAAAAAAATTCATCTTGAGTGAAGAAACCCGGACCCCAAAAGACATATGTGGTATGGGCTCCCTTATGTGTAGGTTTCAGCTGTTAAGTCTTCAATGAGCAAGCTGAAATACATCAGTTAGATTATCCTAGGGAGGCAGGGCAGAATAGATAGTAGTGGATGGTTTCAGGTTTAATGAGAGGATTAAAGGGTGAGAGGAAGAGAAGTCATTATCAGGGACCACATACAAGGAGGAATACCTAAAACTCAGGGCAGTTTTAGAGGTTCTATAGAAAGCTAATACTGTAGAACTCACCTGGTGCCTAAGTTTGGGGACGAGTGTAGATAATCATGACATAGGAAAGGTTCTTATTAATTTCTAAAACCAAATTAAATACAAAAAGTAATTGTACAAAAAAATTGAAAATATTTTCAGTACTGTAAAAAGTTTAAAAATATCCATTAAATTTTCTTATATCTTTCTGTTCATTATTTAGAAAATCACACTTAAATTTTCTGTTATATATTCTAAAGTTTACATTAAAAAGTTAATTCTGAAGGAATGATGATGCTTTTGTAGACTTCTTGGACTTTTATGCTGTTTTCCTTTTTTAATTAAAATCTGGGAATATAATTTTCTATTTATAAAATATCAGGTCAACATTGTTTTGCTTTATAGACAGTTCTCAAGAATACAGTAAAGAATTCATTTCTGCTCTGTTTTGTTTATATAATCAGTTCCTGTTGTACCTGGGTCAGTCCAGGTTTTACAACTTAATCTGCCTTACCTGTACGTATCCGCTGCCGCTTTTTCACGTGCCAGCTGGACTCAGGCTTATCAAGGCATAATCATGAGTAGTCCTACACACTCTCACTTAATTACTCTTTTAACACCCAAAAATAATGCATGATTTGTGCCACACAGCTTTATATATGTTTGTTTCTTCAGTAATCTTAGTCTAAATGCAAACTTTCATAGTTAACATTGTTGCTGGATGGAATTTAGAATAGTATACCAGGTTTACATCCAGAAAAATGTCATTGAATAGATTAGTGCAGTAAAGGGTATCAATTTTAAGTTTTTATGACATATTTTCTAAAAGGAAAACATTAGAAAGGATTTGTGGTTGCATAAACACCCATAAAGTTGTGAGGGAGTCATATGTATGTATTTAAGCTGTAAAGGCCGATAAGTAAGAATTGAAATTATTGTACATTTGTGCAATGGATATTATCAATTAATTTGAATAACATTAAAGCACTCAGTACATGGTTATAAATTATTTTCGAGGGTCAAAGTATAAGAAGAAGAAATTGACAAAAAAAAAAAAAAACGAGGATTAGAACACAAGACTAAAGGTAAGAATTAGTATTTAAAACAAAAATACACTGCAAGTGAGGCTGCTCATACAATAGCTGTTTTGAATAATTAATGAAGTTAAAGACAAATTGCTTAATAAACTTTGAATAACCAAAAAAATGTAATAAATTTTCATATTATGTA
The DNA here is from genome assembly GCF_903995435.1 of Acomys russatus. Classification (NCBI taxonomy): domain Eukaryota; kingdom Metazoa; phylum Chordata; class Mammalia; order Rodentia; family Muridae; genus Acomys; species Acomys russatus. The sequence goes on from NC_067167.1 coordinate 42,581,573, forward strand.
GCTTTTCAAAGGGAGGCAAGAACAAATGTCAACATACCCCAGATATGGCACAGGTGACAAAGCAAACTAATAATTGTACCAGATTCCACCACAGTCTCACACTGAGTTTATTAGGATTATTTTCTGGGATAAAGATGATGGATTGTTTTCAGGAGCATAGATGACTCAAAGGCAGCTTTGTCCCTGAGAAGCTTTTCCCACCATGGCTGAGCTCTCATGACAGTTTCATTATTAGAGTGATTGAATGGCATATACAGCTCCATGGGTCAGAGACTACTCCAGGGAGTTCTATAGATCATGTGATTTCTTCTCCTACATGAATAATTACCACTTTATAACCTTGAGGAGGTACTTTGCAAATTTAAATTCAACTTTCCTATACTTGTTAGACATCTTTAGCTTTTGATTCTCATTAAAGACCTTCTCCCTGTAGGAGGAATGTTAGAGTTGCAAAGATACTGATATACTGTCTTGTCCAAAGAATTAGTGAAAATCAAATATATCATAGAGATTTGTGTAGTAGCAAAAGTAATTATGATTTTGCTTATAAGGAAAATATAATTTGAGATACAATATTCATGACCACACACACACACACACACACACTTTTTATTCCACTGTAAAATCTAGGACCCACAGCGTGGAAGCCTATGCTTTCAGTTTTAACAAGCCTGGCTTATTTCAATGATCTCAGCCTCTGTTCACTCAGCTCTTTTGGGCATTTGTTATGCATTAGGTTTTACTTCTCTTGTGCTTAGACCCTCATAGGTCAGAGCCCATCATTGAAAGCCCGTCTATCTTCTCTTTACATGCAAACAGTAGACCAACATCATAAGCCTGTCAAATGTCAAGCGTCTTTTTTCTTAGTGTTCCATATGTAGTTTGATGATTGAAAATTAACTCTTTCAGTTAAGATGCATGTGCTAGAATAGAAACTTCCTGAATAAAGGAATGAACTCAGTCAAAGTTCATAGCTGCCTGAATAAAGGAATGAACTCAAAGTTCATGTTCAACAAATGCTGAATCTATGAAGTAACTAGGTAACAGAGAAAATAATCGCAGATAATGTGTGATGCTTATTTTATATTTTACATTTTGAAACACGGATTATGAAACTAACGGTTGGGTTAGGTTTAGAGCAAATAAGTTATTAGGTGGATTTGTTTAATAGGAAACTTTGTGAAAGTTATGGTTACAAGAAAGAGAAGAATCAGGAAAGAGAACAGAAATCTCACAGGAGTGGGGGGGCATCCTCTGGGACAGGACAGGCTCCTGGGTGCCTATGGTGGTGACCTTAGCTGAGAACCCAAGGAAAGGACATTGGGAGCATAAAGCTGACATTTCCTGTTGCCAGAGGGGGACTTCCAGCAGAGGGTTGGAGACACCGACACACACATAAACCTTGGATCCAAAATGTGTCCTGTCTATAAGAAGTGTAGTGGCAAAGACGGAACAGAGATTGAAAGAGTGGGAAACTGGCCCAGCTTGAGTCCCACAAAATAGGAAAGGGTGCCCACTATTACTATTAATGATACTTTGTTATGCTTGGCAGACAGGAGTCTAGCACTGCTGTCTTCTGGCAGTGACAGAGACAGATGCAGAGATCGAGACCAAGCAGTGGGCGGAGCCCTGGGAGTGCCGTGGAAGAGTGGGAAGGAGGGTAGAATGATCTGGAGGTGTCAAGGACATACAAGAAGACATATAGAATAATCTAACCTGGGCCCATGTGGCATCACAGAGACTGAACTACCAGCCAAAGAGGGTTGGAGTATGGTCTGTTGCTTTGCATTTGTTAATTACTTGCTCTCTGAGATTTTTAACTGCAGACTGTCATGTATCCCCATTACTGCAGTTTACCCTTGCCTCCCTGTTTGACGAATAAGGAAAAGCTGATTTATGGGTGTAGGCTTCGGGTGATCTACTGAAGAAAGACTCCAAGGCAGTATGCAAAAACAAAGAGTGTTTTTATTCTAGCATGCTAGGATCGCGTCTCTCTACAGGGAGACTCAGAAATGAGCACGCAGGCGCAAATTTATAGACAGTTGTAGGGATTCATGACTGACAGAATTGAGTCACAGTGTACGAGGGGATTCAGGACTGGCTGTTTGTTTGCTTAATGGAGACTTTTGAGTCACTGAAGTTTTGGTTCTTACTCAGGAGTTGGCCTTTAATTTGATTGGATGAGGCCAGATGTGTTCTTTACCAAACCCATGAAGTAATAAAAACATGATATCTAGTCATTTTGTTCTATTAGCTGTCCATGAGCGATCGATTTTGGCTACAAAATCTCCATGAAATGACGCATGCCATCTGTCCACGTGGCATGGATAAATATTATACAGAGAACTTTCCTTCTGAGTATAAACAAGATCAAAAAAATGCATTCTTAATGGATCTGTACACCGATACGATCTAATACGTTTATGAATTTATGAATCTCTAATGCTTATGAGAACGGAAGAACCATATACTGTGATCTGGATCAGACTTGAGGGGATTCATGGCGCTGGGCCCAGCTCAATGTTGACACAGCTGTTCTCTAGCCACCCTACAGTTCCATCATGAACTGCTAGATGGCTGTTTCTCATCAGATTTTTGCTGCCAGTGAGGCGTTGAGAACAAAGCTACTGATCTCTTCGATTTTTCTACCACTGCAACTTTCCAAACAGGACTACTAATAGCTGACATTTCTCAAAAATTTAGATACGGACCACAAATATTCTTCCTAGCTCTTAAAACACTTTTCCCCCTATTTTAAGTTAGGCCCTCAAAAAGGCATCCTAGGACCCCAAAATCAGTGAGAAAACTCTGAAGATAATGAGCCCCAGTTCCCCTAAGGGGGGTTCGGTAGACTTGTAGTTCTTTCCTTGGGCTATGGATGTTTATTGCCATTGAATTATTGGTATAAGTAAATCAACAGTCTTATTCAAGGGGGAAAATGATTAAACCAAACTCTTAATTTTCTCTTTTTCTAGTTTTCGGTGGTCTGTCCTTTCTGGGTAGAGAATAAGGGTGAAAAGAGGAAAGGAAATGAGAAAACAGTTAGAGAGATAAGACAAAAGGGTAGAGTACTGATCATGCCCTTTACTGGTACCGCAAATAAGGTTAGTTTTAATTCATTGGTATAGAATCTTGCATATTGAATGCAAAAATAAGTTTATTTTTGATACATGGGGTATAAAAATAATTTAAAGATATCTTTTATACACATTATATATAATGTATTATAGATATAATTTCATCTCTGATATGAGGTAGTTGACCAATAGAACTCATTTATACAAGGTTCAATTCAATATGTTTAAAACTAAACTGCTATTACAGACCTAGGAATGATATTAAGTAATTCAAGTTATGGATATCCAATCAGATGCAAATACTAGTGTAATTTGCACACAGGGATATACAGACTGGTTTAAACAGAAGTAGATATGTCCCTATAGGGTAGATTGATTGTGTAAACTTTCAAACGTCAGAGACCTACAATTATGGCATTTCAAGATTTTATTATTATTCTATTTTAAGGATTCTGTGACAAGACATATCACGCCTAGGCAGCACCCAGCCTACCTCAAAGAAGATGAGAAGCATCATAGAACCTCCTTGTGGATAAAGTTTTCAAAAAGGGTAAGCCACTAACCAAAAAAAAAAAAAAAAAAAAAAAATGTCCTTCATTTGTGTCCACACACAGAATTCGGCCTAAAAGGGGCAACCGTGGATCAGGCTGAAAGACTACCGAGTCTGCCAAGTCTGGGAAAGCAAGTATGTAATACTTTCGCTTCACAACGGGTCTGTTGGATATACTATACGGGACAGAAGGCTAAGGAGGATGTCCATGCTGTAGAGTTTTGGGGTTTACTGTCCAGGGCAGCACTCTCTCTCGCCTTCTGTCTCTGTCTCTGGCTCCTCCTACTCATCTCTTCTCCCGCTCTCCTCGCTCGAACGCTCTCTCTCGCCGCTCCTCTCTCTCTCTCTCTCTCGCTAAGTTTTTGGGAAGCTGGTAATCTATACTTCCTATTTACTGGGTGAATAATTTTATTTTTCCCAAATTTCTTATGGGTTGAATGCTATTTTATGGTTTTAAATTAGCTTAGTTTGTTTGGAAATTAAAAACATGTTTTTAAGCAATTATAATAGTGGTTTTGGTTAATCGATTGGAAACTACTTTAGTTATCCGCAATTTTAGACTCTCATCCATAGGAATCGTAATATTTTCTCCTATGTTTGACAAATATGGTAGGGACAAGATGGCAAATGTATATCTTACCTAATAGTGTTCCAGAACTGTTCTATAAAAATTAATCTATATGAGTGTTATTAATTAGTGAAAAAATAGTCTTTTATTATACTTTAAAGGAGGACATGTGGCATAATGTTTCTTGTGGACTGTGTACAGCTTACCCTTGTGTCATTCGAGTCCTAATTTCTCATCCCATTATCAGGATTCAATTCAGACAATTGCAGGGGGATTTTAATTCTGAGATCAACAGTATAAAAGTGACAAGTAAGAACCTTACGATAAGGCAGATTTGGGCCCTACGGTACCGCTTCAAATAAGGCAACCAGCCAAGGACAATACAGGCAGTAAACGTTAAACCCTACCCAGATCTAGCCAATGGTCAGGAACATTCTCCACATTGAGTGGAGAGTGGGATATGGACTTTCTCACATACTCTGGTGCCTCACATTTGACCATGTTCCCCCCTGGGAGGGGGAGACCTGGTGGCACTCAAGGAAGGACGCAGGTTGCCAAGAGGAAGACGTGGATACCCTATGAAGCAATACAGGGGAGTTAATCTCCCTCAGGACATCATAGGGAGGGGAATAAGGGGAAAAGGGAGGGAGGGAAGAATGGAGGATACAGGGATGGGATACCAGTGAGATTGTAACAAGAATAATTAATAAAATAAAAAAAAGTTTAAAAAGTACTTCATTAAACTAAAGCTTCTGTGAATGGAAAAGGAAGACTATCCTCTGAAAAAAAAATAATAGTAGGCCTATGAAAAGGGAAAAGACTTTCTTTATATCACTAACACTTCGATACAGTGCTAATAACAAAAATCTTTTTTAAAACGGAAAAAAAATGACAAACAAAAACTGAAAATCTTCCTCACCAACGTCAGAATGGCCAAAACCCAAAACCACAATTATCTGCACAATGCTTTTGAGGATACAGAGAAAGGGGAATATTCTGTGTTGGGAGTACAAAACTTGTATAAGCTACTACTCTGGAAACCAATCTTCAGATCTCAGAAATTAAGGAATAGCCCTACCTCAAGAACCGCTATACCACGGCGGCATAACCCAAAGATGCTCTACCATACAACAAGGACTTTTGCCTACTACTATGATTCATAGTCCACTTTATTATTAATAGCCAGAAACGCAACAACCAGATGTCCCTCAACAGAAAATGAGATTAAAAAGAAAAACTGTGGGACATTTACTATTGGAATACTACTTAGCCACTCACAACACGAAAATGATGCAACTTTCAGGCAATTGGATGGAACCAAAAATGATCATACTGATGAGGTAAACAAACCAAAAAGACGCCATGAGATGTACGCATTTATTAATGGATTTTATCCACATAGTACGGGGATAAACCAAACTACAAACCCAAAGAAGATAAGCACAATAAGGAGGACCCAAGGGAGAATGTCTATCCCTATTCAGAATGGAAAAAGAAGAGTAAAGCAGAATATATTAATTAAGGATAGAGTAAGAAGAGGAGCAGAAGAATATCAGGGTCAATATCAAGACACAAGGGAAAGGGTTGTAGAGGGGGAAGAGGGAGGACAAGAGACTTTGCAGAGAAAAGAGAAACCTTGGGCTTCTACTGTGACAAGGTGGGAGACCTACAACACAGTATAGGCGCTGGTAAGGATACTGGAGTGACTCGGAGGACCCTAGGAGCAGGGTCATGGAGACTGAAGAAGGAAACCCTCTATCTAGACATAACTCTTATTGGAAAGAGGGAGAACAGCAGTACACCCACAAAAAACGTTGACGCAAAACTCACTCTACCTTACAAGAGGTACCCGAGACAAAAATAAAGTAAAGGGTGAGAAAATGTCCAACCAATGATTGGTCCAACCTGAGACCTACTGCTGGAGAGAGCCAACCCCTGACACTATTGAGCGCTACTCTGGCTATTCTTGGAGAACTGGAGACTAGCATAGCTGTCCTGTAGTGGCCCGTCCAGCAGCTGGTGGAAACAAATGTAGAGACACCTGGCTGGGCACCTGCACTTGGCCACAGGGGAGAAGATAGTAACTCATTCCTGATGTGCCGTGAGTATTCTGGAGTGGTGGGTGGGAGACTCCCCGTCTCTGAAGGAATAGAGGAGGGGGCTAGGGGAATAGGTTGGACCAAGTTGAGAGAGAGAGGGGGCTATTACAGGAGAGGGTAAAGTAATCAATACATGGTGTAACTCTTTGGAGTATTTCTTAAAAGAGTAAACCAATTGGCTGGAAAGTAGTCAAGGAAATGTTCAACATCCGTAGTCCCCAAGGGAAAGAAAAAATCAAAACTTTGTTGAGATTTCATCTTACAACATTCAGAATGTTCAAGATCAGGAAAAGAAATGTGCCCTTGCAGTGGAAGTAAAAATTGTTTTTACAGCCACTATAATCAGATGACATTTCTCAGGAAACTGTAAGAAAAAGAAAAAAAAAAAATAGATCTCCCCTGAAGATCAGCTACACCAACTCTTGGGCATATATCCAAGGGACTCGCACCTTACTGCTACACATCACTTGCCAAAATAGCATAAATTTACAGGTCAATGGGGTGGTGCCAGAAAAAAATTCATCTTGAGTGAAGAAACCGGACCCCAAAAGACATATTGGTATGGGGCTCCCTTAGGTGTAGGTTTCAGCTGGTTAAGTCTTTTCAATGAGCAAGCTGAAATACGCAGTTAGATGATCCTAGGAGGCAAGTCAGAATAGATAGTAGTGGAATGGTTTCAGGTTTTAATGAGAGGATTAAAGGGTGAGAGGAAGAGAATCAGTGTCAGGACCACATACAAGGAGGATACCTAGACCAGGGCCCAGTTTTTAGAGGTTCTTAGAAAGCTAAGACTGTAGAACTCACCTGGTGCCTAAGGTTGGGGACGAGTGTAGATAATTCAATGACAGAGGAAGGTTCTTATAATTTCCTAAACCAAATTAATACAAAAGTAATGTAAAAAAAATTGAAGAATATTTTCAGTACTGTAAAAGTTAAAAAATATCCATTAATTTTTCTTATGTCTTTCTGTTCATTATTTAGAAAATCACACTTAAAATTTTCTGGTATATATTCAAAAGTTTACAGGGAAAAAAGTTAAGTCTGAAGGAATGATATGCGTTGGTAGACTTCTTGGACTTTTATGCTGTTTTCCTCCTTTTTTAATTTAAATCTGGAATAGAATTTTCTATTTATAAAATATCAGGTCAACATTGTTTTGCCTGTATAGACAGTTCTCAGAATACAGTAAAGAAATTTCATTCGGCTTTCCCTGTTTTGTTTTTATATAACAGTTCCTGTTTGTACCTGGGTCAGTCCAGGTTTACAACTTAATCTGCCTTACCTTCGTGTCGCTGCCAACGCTTTTTTCACGTGCCAGCTGACTCGGCTATCAAGGCTAATCAAGGAGTATCCCCTACACACTCTACACTGAATTACTCTTTTAAACACCCAAAAAGATGCAGGTTTGTGCCACACAGCTTTATTAATGTTTGTTTGCAGTAAATCTTAGTCCTAAAGCAACTTTCAGAGTTAACAGTGTTTGCCTGGATGAATTTAGAATAGTATACCAGGGTTTACATCCAGAAAAAATGTCATTGAATCGATTAGTGCAGTAAAGGTATCAATTTAAGGTTTTATGAACTTTTTCTAAAGGAAAACATAGAAAGGATTTGTGTTGATAAACCCAATAAAGGTTGGGAGGGAGTCATATGTATGTATTTAAGCTGTAAAAGGCCGATAAAGTAAGAATTGAAATTATTGTACATTTTGCAATGATATTATCAAGTAATTTGAAAACATTAAAGCATCAAGTACAGGTTTATAAATTATTTTCGAGTTTTTATTTTAGCACCATTCACAATAGCAAAATTATGGGATAAGCATAGAGAATCATCAATAGATCAATAAACAGGTATAATGTGGTATATACAAGTAGTGAAGTTTTACTCAGCAGTGTTAAATAAAATTATGATATATATTTAACTTATTTTTTAATTGTATTTTCATGTGCATTGGTGTTTTTCCTGCTTCTATGTCTATGTACCATGTCTGTGCCTGGTTCCTGTCAGAAGAGGGAGTCTGATCTTGTGCGCTGGAGTTACAGACAGTTGTCAGCACCATATTTTGGGAATTGAATGTGTGTCTTCTGGAGCAGCCAGTATCCCATTGTGGCATATTTCAACCCCTTTTGTATTATTATAGATGCTAACAAATTCCCTTTTAAACTAGCAGAGTATAATATTTCAATTGTGCCACATTCCTGTCTGCACCAATGTGGAGAGCTCTTTCCAGTGCTTCGCCTTCGAGTTGTTGACAGATTCAACCTTTAGGTTTTCACTTCTCTCGTGGTCCCATTACTAAGTGGTACCAATATCTTTTCACATCCTTATTTATTATCAATATGTTTTTATTGTTCTTTATTTATTATAAGATAATAATAAATGCTTTCTAGAAAATGCCCTGATAGTAAGACTATAGATTCCCTAAGACATTAAAGACAGGGAAGCTTGTAAATTAGGAGTCAGACTTTTGACATGAGCCGTAGCGCAGCACAGCATGTTAAAGGCAGTGACAGGGAAAATATGTGAGGGAAAATTCCGCAGTAAGAAAAGTTGGCTGGACTCGCCTACTGGATGCAAAAAGAAATGTTGCTTTGTTCTCACACTGCTTGACCAAACCTCAATTGTGTGAAACAGTATTATGTGTGACAGATTTTGCTATTAGAGTTTTAGATTATAGTATCATTTTCCAGTAAAAAGCACAGAGTTCTTTGCAAAACAGATGGTTTTGTGGCTTGGGGCAGAAAAATGTTAATGATTCTGAAATGGTTTAATACTGTAAGAACCACAGAAGGTTATTAATCATATTTCTGCCATCTCTGAATCACTCAAATGTATTCTATGCACTCCCATTCTTTTGCTCCTTAGCACAGAAGTGAGCTCTAAAGTGTTTGTATGTCATTGTAGTGTTACCTCAAAACCAAGTACTAATTGTGATGAATATTCACGCTGACAATATAGTTGGATTTTGCTTTCTGCTTGTGTTTTAGGAATCTGTGCTAGTTATTGAAACATGATAAAGACATTATTAGCCCACTTAGGCCAGTACTACTGTGGGATCTTCCTTTTATCTGATTTTTGAATAAGTAATTACCGTAGTGTATGCCTCGCTTTCATAGTGAGCAAGTCACGTGCAAACAATTGCCCCTTCCTAGAGATCATGGCACTACATTAGCATAACATCCTTTCATTTTCATGGATAATCATGACAATAGCTACATGTGCTTGGACATATAGACAATAATTCTATTCAAAATTGAGTTGTTTGTTTATATGTCATTTGGAATATAAAATTCTGTTGATTTTTATTATGTACTATAATCATACTTATCCACTCTTCTCCTTAATTCTTTTTAGACCTAGAACCCCACCTCCTTTTCCTCTCAACTTCACGTCATTTCTTTTTAATAATCTATCCAGTCCAATTTATAGTATTGATAAATACATGAGGTGACAGGTCATTCAATATCACCATTTAAATTTATCAGGAGGCACACCTTTAAACATAACTGACTCTGCCTCCCTTAAAAGCCGTCAACTGTCAAGAACTCTACTGAGAGGTGGGAGGATATTGAATCTCTCCTGTCTCCATAGTAGATTATTAATTGGTTGGATCTTAAGCAGATTTTATTTTTCAGGCAACAAGAGTTGTTATGAGTTCATTATCACAAAGTGCCCAGAAAATACTGTTGACAGAAATGAGATATGATAGATATTGATTTTCACTCAGAAGTTTAGACTCACCAAGATAGGAAAGATGTTTTCTACAAAGGTTCCAATATAACTAGCCAAAACACCATAAATATAACCTTTATATAATTCCTGATTGATCTGCAGTTCTTCTTGCTGTATGTAGTTTATTTTATTTATGTGTAATAATATAAATATATATGCCAATAAAATAAAATAAAATATTTAGAGAAAAAGGGCATAATCACCCATTCATACAGAAAAAGGGGAAGGAAGAAAGTAGCCACAACAAATATAGAAACACTGGCCCAAACTTCAAAAAGGTACAAGATGCAGAGGGTGTATTTGAGCACTAGAATAAAAAAAAAAAAAAAAAGATTGCATGTAAGGGTTATTTAAAATGTAATGCATTTTCTATTGCTCAGGACAACTGGCTTGTCTTGTTACACAGGATGCCTTTTCCTGGGTGACAGATAGTGGCTTGGCCTAATACAACAGGCCCCCAAGAGCCCAGAGGAGGATATTTAAATCTATACAGCCTTGTGTGATTTGAATGTAATAATGATTGTCTATACAGGGCCAATAATTCTTTTTGGCTACAAAATCTCCATGAAATGAACATGCCATTCTTTCACGTGGCATGGATAAATATTTACAGATAACTTTCCTTCTGCTTATAAACAAGAGCAAAAATGCATTCTTAATTGATCTGTACATCCTATACATCTAATACATTTATGAATTTATGAATCTCTAATGCTTATGAGAACAAAAGAACCAGATACTGATGATGCTGGATCAGACTTGAGGGGATTCATGCTCTGCCATCTGCAATGTTGACACAGCTGTTCTAGCACCCTACATGTTCCATCCTGAACTGCTTAGATTGCTGTTCCTCATCAGATTTTGCTGCCAGGAGAGCTTTGACGAAAGCTACTGATCTCGATTTTTCTACCACTTCAAACTGTTCCAAACAGGACTACTAATAAGCCTGACATTTCTCAAAATTTAGAGACCGGACCACAAATATTCTTCCTAGCTTGCTTAACCAATTTTCCCCTATTTTATTTAGGCCCTCAAAAAGGCATCCTATGACCCAAAATCAGTGAGAAGAACTCTTAAGATAATGATGCCCCATTTCCCCTAAGGGGGGTTCGGTAGACTTTTAGTTCTTTCCTTGGGCTATGGATGTTTATTGCCATTGAATATTGGTTATAAGTAATCAACGTCTTATTCAGAGGGGGAAAATGGAGTTAAACTCGGATTTTTCTCTTTCTTTTTCTTTGGTCTTTCTTTCTTGGGTATAGAAATAAGGGTTGAAAAGAGAGAAAGGAATATAGAAAACATTTAGAGAGGATAAGACAAAAAGTAGATTACTGAATCAATGCCTTTAACTGGTACTCTCAAATAAGGTTATTTTTAATTCATTGGTATAGAATCTTGCATATTGATGCAAAAATAAGTTTATTTTGATACATTGGTATAAAAATTCAAATTTAAAGATATCTTTTATACACATTATATATATATATGTATATATATATATATAATTTCATCTCTGATATGAGGTATTTTACCCATAGAACTCATTTATACAAGGTTCAATTCCAATATTTTAAAACTGCTATTACAGACTAGTAAGGATAATTAAGTAATTCAAGTTAATGGATAGTCAATCAGATGCAAATACTAGTTTAATTTAGCACAGGGATATACAGACTAGGTTTAACAGATAGATATGTTCCTATAGGTAGATTGATTGTGTAAACTTCAAAAACTTCAGAGACCTACAAATTATGGCATTTCAAGATTTTATTATTATTACTATTTTAAGGATTCTTTGACAAAACAGATCAACTCCTGGCAGCACCCAGCCTACCTCAAAGAAGATGAGAAGCATCAGAGAACCTCCTTGTGGATAAAGTTTCAAAAATGGTAAAGCCACTAACCAAAAAAAAAAAAAAAAAAAAAAAATGTCCTCATTTGTGTCACACACAGAATTCTGCCTAAAAGGGGCAACCTTGGATGCAGGCTGAATAGACTACCGAATTCTGCCAAGTCTGGGAAAGCAAGTATGTAATACTTTCTGCTTCACAAACGTGTCTGTTGGATATACTGGGACAGAAGGCTAAGGAGGATGTTCCAGTGCTGTAGAGTTTTGGGGTTTCTGTCCAGGCAGCAACTCTCTCTCTCTCTCTCTGTCTCTCTCTCTCTCTCTCTCTCTCTCTCTCTCTCTCTCTCTCTCTCTCTCTCTCTCTCTCTCTCTCTCTCTCTCTCTCTCTCTCTCTAAGTTTTGGAAGCTGGTAATCTATACTTCCTATTTACTTGGGTGAATAATTTTATTTTTCCCAAATTTCTTATGGTGTTGAATGCTATTATTATAGTTTTAAAATTAAGCTTAGTTGTTTTGAAATTAAAAACATGTTTTAAATTATAGATAGATATTTTAGGTTAATAGATTGGGTAAAATAATTTAGTTACCAAATTTTAGACTCTCATACATAGGATCGATAATATTTTCTCCTATGTTGACAAATATGTATGGACAAGACTGGCAAATGTATATCTTTACCTAATAGTTTTTCATAACTGTTCTATAAAACATTATCCTATATTAGTTTATTATTGAAATGAAATTAGTCTTTTATTAGACTTAAAGGAGGAAATGTTGGCATAATGTTCTTGTGGACTGTGTACAGCTTACCCTTGTTCATTCAAGTCCTAATTTCTCATCCCATTATCAGGATTCAATTCAGCAGACAATTGCATGGGGAGGATTAGTTATATTCTAGAATCAACAGTATAATAAGTGACAAGTAGAACCTTACGATAAGGCAGATTTGGGCCCACGGTACCGCTCAAACTAAGGCACCAGCCAAGGACAATACAGGCAGTAAACTTTAAACCCTACCCAGATCTAGCCAATGGTCAGAACATTCTCCACAGTTGAGTGGAGAGTGGGATATGACTTTCTCACATACTCTGGTGCCTCACATTTGACCATGTCCCCTGGAGGGGGAGACCTGGTGGCACTCAGAGGAAGGACAGCAGGTTGCCAAGAGGAGACTTGATACCCTATGAGCAGATACAGGGGGAGGTAATCTCCCTCAGGAACAGTCATAGGGGAGGGGAATAAGGGGAAAATGGGAGGGAGGGAAGAATGGGAGGATACAAGGGATGGGATAACCATTGAGATGTAACAAGAATAAATTAATAAAAATTAAAAAAATTTTAAAAAGTGACTTCATTAAACTGAAAAGCTTGTGAATGGAAAAGGATACTATCCTTCTGAAAAAAAATAGTAGGCTATAGAAAGGGAAAAGACTTTCTTTATCAACTACACTTCAGATACAGTGCTAATAACAAAAATATTTTTTAAAACTGAAAAAAAATGGACAACAAGAAACTGAGAATCCTTCTCACACACATCAGAATGGCCAAAACCAAAACCACAAGTATCTGCACATGCTGTTGAGGATACAGAGAAAGGGGAATATTCTTTGTTGGGAGTACAAACTTGTATAACTACTCTGGAAACCAATCTATCAGATCTCAGGAAATTAGGAATAGCCCTACCTCAAGAACCAGCTAGACCACTCCGGGCATATACCCAAAAGATGCTCTACCATACAACAAGGACTTTTGCTCTACTATGTTCATAGTCACTTTATTAGTAATAGCCAGAAACTGGCAACAACCCAGATGTCCCTCAACAGAAGAATGGATTTAAAAAAAAAACTGTGGTACATTTACATGATGGAATACTACTTAGCCACTAAAAACAAGAAAATGATGCAACTTTCAGGCAATTGGATGGAACCAAAAATGATCATACTGAATGAGGTAAATCAAACCAAGAAAGACGCACATGATATGTACGCATTTATTAATGTATTTTATCCACATAGTACTGGATAACCAAACTACAAACCCAAAGAAGATAAGCAACAATAAGGAGGACCCAAGGGAGAATGTCTAAGTCCTATTCAGAAGTGGAAAAAGAATAGAAAGCAGATATAGTTAATTAGAGGGAATAGAGTAAGAGAGGAACACAGAGAGATATCAGGGTCAATATCAGACACAGGGAAAGGGTTGTAGAGGGGGAAGAGGGAGGACAGAGACTTGCAGAGAAAAGAGAAACCTTGGGCTTCTCTGTGACAAGGTGGAGACCTACAACACAGTATAGGCTCCTGGGAGGATACTGGAGTGACTCTGAGACTCCTAGGAGCAGGGGTCATAGAGACTGAAGAGGACACCCTCTATCTAGACATAACTCTTATTGGAAAGAGGAGAACAGCAGTACACCCACAAAAACTTTGACCAAAAACTCACTCTACCTACAAGAGGTACCCTGAGACAAAAATAAAGCAAAGGGTGAGAAAATGTCCAACCAATGCTTGGCCCAACCTGAGACCTACTGCATTGGAGAGAGCCAACCCCTGACACTATTAGCGCTACTCTGCTATTCTTGGAGACTGGAGACTAGCATAGCTGTCCTGTAGTGGCCCCGTCCAGCAGCTGGTGGAAACAAATGTAGAGACCCCTGGCTGGGCAACCTCACTTGGCCACAGGGGAGGAAGATAAGCTCATTCCTGATGTGCCTTGATATTCTGGAGTGGGTGGGTGGGAGACTCCCCTTCTCTGAGGAATAGGAGAGGGGCTAGGGGAAATAGGGTTGGACCAAGTGGAGAGGAGAGAGGGGGCTATTACCAGGATGTAAAGTAATCCAATCACAATGGTGTACTCATGTGGAGTATTCTTAAAAGAGTAAACACAATTGGCTGGAAAGTATTCAAGGAAATGTTCAACATCCTTAGTCACCAAGGAAAGAAAAATCAAAACTTTGTTGATATTTCATCTTACAACATTCAGAATGTTCAAGATCAGGAAAAAAATGTGCCCCTTGCAGTTGGAAGTAAAAATTTTTTTTACAGCCACTATGAAATCAGATGACATTTCATCAGGAAACTGCAAATAGATCTCCCTGAAGATCCAGCTACACCACTCTTGGGCATATATCCAAGGGACTCTGCACCTTACTACACATACACTTGCTCAAACATAGCATAAATTTACAGGTCAATGGGTGGTGCCAGAAAAAAATTCATCTTGAGTGAAGAAACCCGGACCCCAAAAGACATATGTGGTATGGGCTCCCTTATGTGTAGGTTTCAGCTGTTAAGTCTTCAATGAGCAAGCTGAAATACATCAGTTAGATTATCCTAGGGAGGCAGGGCAGAATAGATAGTAGTGGATGGTTTCAGGTTTAATGAGAGGATTAAAGGGTGAGAGGAAGAGAAGTCATTATCAGGGACCACATACAAGGAGGAATACCTAAAACTCAGGGCAGTTTTAGAGGTTCTATAGAAAGCTAATACTGTAGAACTCACCTGGTGCCTAAGTTTGGGGACGAGTGTAGATAATCATGACATAGGAAAGGTTCTTATTAATTTCTAAAACCAAATTAAATACAAAAAGTAATTGTACAAAAAATTGAAAATATTTTCAGTACTGTAAAAAGTTTAAAAATATCCATTAAATTTTCTTATATCTTTCTGTTCATTATTTAGAAAATCACACTTAAATTTTCTGTTATATATTCTAAAGTTTACATTAAAAAGTTAATTCTGAAGGAATGATGATGCTTTTGTAGACTTCTTGGACTTTTATGCTGTTTTCCTTTTTTAATTAAAATCTGGGAATATAATTTTCTATTTATAAAATATCAGGTCAACATTGTTTTGCTTTATAGACAGTTCTCAAGAATACAGTAAAGAATTCATTTCTGCTCTGTTTTGTTTATATAATCAGTTCCTGTTGTACCTGGGTCAGTCCAGGTTTTACAACTTAATCTGCCTTACCTGTACGTATCCGCTGCCGCTTTTTCACGTGCCAGCTGGACTCAGGCTTATCAAGGCATAATCATGAGTAGTCCTACACACTCTCACTTAATTACTCTTTTAACACCCAAAAATAATGCATGATTTGTGCCACACAGCTTTATATATGTTTGTTTCTTCAGTAATCTTAGTCTAAATGCAAACTTTCATAGTTAACATTGTTGCTGGATGGAATTTAGAATAGTATACCAGGTTTACATCCAAGAAAAATGTCATTGAATAGATTAGTGCAGTAAAGGGTATCAATTTTAAGTTTTTATGACATATTTTCTAAAAGGAAAAACATTAGAAAGGATTTGTGGTTGCATAAACACCCATAAAGTTGTGAGGGAGTCATATGTATGTATTTAAGCTGTAAAGGCCGATAAGTAAGAATTGAAATTATTGTACATTTGTGCAATGGATATTATCAATTAATTTGAATAACATTAAAGCACTCAGTACATGGTTATAAATTATTTTCGAGGGTCAAAGTATAAGAAGAAGAAATTGACAAAAAAAAAAAAAACGAGGATTAGAACACAAGACTAAAGGTAAGAATTAGTATTTAAAACAAAAATACACTGCAAGTGAGGCTGCTCATACAATAGCTGTTTTGAATAATTAATGAAGTTAAAGACAAATTGCTTAATAAACTTTGAATAACCAAAAAATGTAATAAATTTTCATATTATGTAGCTTTTCAAAGGGAGGCAAGAACAAATGTCAACATACCCCAGATATGGCACAGGTGACAAAGCAAACTAATAATTGTACCAGATTCCACCACAGTCTCACACTGAGTTTATTAGGATTATTTTCTGGGATAAAGATGATGGATTGTTTTCAGGAGCATAGATGACTCAAAGGCAGCTTTGTCCCTGAGAAGCTTTTCCCACCATGGCTGAGCTCTCATGACAGTTTCATTATTAGAGTGATTGAATGGCATATACAGCTCCATGGGTCAGAGACTACTCCAGGGAGTTCTATAGATCATGTGATTTCTTCTCCTACATGAATAATTACCACTTTATAACCTTGAGGAGGTACTTTGCAAATTTAAATTCAACTTTCCTATACTTGTTAGACATCTTTAGCTTTTGATTCTCATTAAAGACCTTCTCCCTGTAGGAGGAATGTTAGAGTTGCAAAGATACTGATATACTGTCTTGTCCAAAAGAATTAGTGAAAATCAAATATATCATAGAGATTTGTGTAGTAGCAAAAGTAATTATGATTTTGCTTATAAGGAAAATATAATTTGAGATACAATATTCATGACCACACACACACACACACACACACTTTTTATTCCACTGTAAAATCTAGGACCCACAGCGTGGAAGCCTATGCTTTCAGTTTTAACAAGCCTGGCTTATTTCAATGATCTCAGCCTCTGTTCACTCAGCTCTTTTGGGCATTTGTTATGCATTAGGTTTTACTTCTCTTGTGCTTAGACCCTCATAGGTCAGAGCCCATCATTGAAAGCCCGTCTATCTTCTCTTTACATGCAAACAGTAGACCAACATCATAAGCCTGTCAAATGTCAAGCGTCTTTTTTCTTAGTGTTCCATATGTAGTTTGATGATTGAAAATTAACTCTTTCAGTTAAGATGCATGTGCTAGAATAGAAACTTCCTGAATAAAGGAATGAACTCAGTCAAAGTTCATAGCTGCCTGAATAAAGGAATGAACTCAAAGTTCATGTTCAACAAATGCTGAATCTATGAAGTAACTAGGTAACAGAGAAAATAATCGCAGATAATGTGTGATGCTTATTTTATATTTTACATTTTGAAACACGGATTATGAAACTAACGGTTGGGTTAGGTTTAGAGCAAATAAGTTATTAGGTGGATTTGTTTAATAGGAAACTTTGTGAAAGTTATGGTTACAAGAAAGAGAAGAATCAGGAAAGAGAACAGAAATCTCACAGGAGTGGGGGGGCATCCTCTGGGACAGGACAGGCTCCTGGGTGCCTATGGTGGTGACCTTAGCTGAGAACCCAAGGAAAGGACATTGGGAGCATAAAGCTGACATTTCCTGTTGCCAGAGGGGGACTTCCAGCAGAGGGTTGGAGACACCGACACACACATAAACCTTGGATCCAAAATGTGTCCTGTCTATAAGAAGTGTAGTGGCAAAGACGGAACAGAGATTGAAAGAGTGGGAAACTGGCCCAGCTTGAGTCCCACAAAATAGGAAAGGGTGCCCACTATTACTATTAATGATACTTTGTTATGCTTGGCAGACAGGAGTCTAGCACTGCTGTCTTCTGGCAGTGACAGAGACAGATGCAGAGATCGAGACCAAGCAGTGGGCGGAGCCCTGGGAGTGCCGTGGAAGAGTGGGAAGGAGGGTAGAATGATCTGGAGGTGTCAAGGACATACAAGAAGACATATAGAATAATCTAACCTGGGCCCATGTGGCATCACAGAGACTGAACTACCAGCCAAAGAGGGTTGGAGTATGGTCTGTTGCTTTGCATTTGTTAATTACTTGCTCTCTGAGATTTTTAACTGCAGACTGTCATGTATCCCCATTACTGCAGTTTACCCTTGCCTCCCTGTTTGACGAATAAGGAAAGCTGATTTATGGGTGTAGGCTTCGGGTGATCTACTGAAGAAAGACTCCAAGGCAGTATGCAAAAACAAAGAGTGTTTTTATTCTAGCATGCTAGGATCGCGTCTCTCTACAGGGAGACTCAGAAATGAGCACGCAGGCGCAAATTTATAGACAGTTGTAGGGATTCATGACTGACAGAATTGAGTCACAGTGTACGAGGGTATTCAGGACTGGCTGTTTGTTTGCTTAATGGAGACTTTTGAGTCACTGAAGTTTTGGTTCTTACTCAGGAGTTGGCCTTTAATTTGATTGGATGAGGCCAGATGTGTTCTTTACCAAACCCATGAAGTAATAAAAACATGATATCTAGTCATTTTGTTCTATTAGCTGTCCATGAGCGATCGATAACTTGTGGGTTTTTGGAGAATTGTTAGAAACTTGGCCTAGTTAGGCAGAGTGAAAACCTGAAGCCTGTCATGGAGTTGGTCTAGTCAAGCAACTAGGGTCTTTGGAGGCTAGGGGTCGCGGGGATCCCTGGGGTCAGGTCCCTTCAGTGGGCAGGGCCAGAGAAAGGTGGGCATGGTTCAGCTTCACAGGCTGTTGGGACAGAGAGGATCTTCAGATAGAGAAACAGAAGGTACTGGAGGGAGGAGGAGGAGGATCACCCTGGGTAACAAAAGAGCCATGTCCCACATGAACAACCTTAGCAGGTACTTTGGGATTATGTATAGGAGGTAGGCAAGATAGGATTTATTAGAACAGATGGCATTAGGATGACAGATATTGGAAGGTAATTTAGGGGGTTAATATCTGCCTTGCTCCAGGTGATAAGGCTATTGTTAAAAATATAACACATGTTTGTACCTTTTATTAATTGTGAAATTGGATAAATAATACCACTACAATAATTATAAGTCTAATAATAAACCTTTATTAAGTTATACCATTAAACTAAGAGCAACAATAGAGCTTTCATGGACAGAACCTAGGCAGCTATACATATGTAGCACAAGTGGAGTTAGTCATCACGTGGGTCCCCTAACAATAGGAGTAGGGGCTGTCTCTAAATCTTCTACCTACGGCTTGGTCACTTTCCCTAGCTGGGCTGCCTCGTCACTAGCATACAGTTCTTTTGGTACATGGGGTCTAGTGTATGTGAGTGAGTGAGTCAGTGAGTGAGTGAGTGAGTCAGTGAGTGAGTGAGTGAGTCAGTGAGTCAGTGAGTCAGTGAGTGAGTGAGTGAGTGTGGTGTGTGTGTGTGTGTGTGTGGTGTGTGTGTTTATTAATTTATGCATTTGGATACACAAGTCTCCTTTTTCCATCATGCTTGATGATGTCCATTGTAGTCTTCCCACCTTTGAACTGTGCATATTCATACAAGGGAACAGGTTATTCTACAATTACAGTGCATGAAATCTTCAATGCCAAAATTAACCAAAGTTTTTCTCAAACCATGTTTCTAAAATGGCTAGATGGATTGGTTTTTGAAGTACTGATGAATAAAGAATGTGATCGGGATCAGGACTTCAGGACTCAGAGAAGGTAAAAACAAAGAAAGAAATAAAGCAAATAACCCAGAAAGTTAGGGCAGAGTTTGTAAGTAGCTGAAAGCCAGAGCCATGAGGGTAGCGGCTACTGCGGTTTATATCAGATCATCCACTCCATATCAGCACTGCCTTTCTTTGTCTATCCTCAGGCCAGGGTTTAAGCCTTGTGATCTCTGTAGGACTATGAGTGTCCTTCCCTTATAAGACCCATGAAATACATTGCAACTGCCTTGAAGTAATGATGTTGTAATCCCAATGCATATGTTGGACATATAGGATGAAATATGTCATTAATATTTGTTTACTAGAGCTTTCATAGCAAGACACAGGGCAAAGTTGGCTTAATCAAGAGAAATATACCATATTATGGTTCTGGAGGCTAGGCTTCTTAAATAAGGTACCAGCCAGGTCATGAGTGCCCTTTCCTTGGCTGATCATAGTATCTGCCTTCTCGGTGTGTCTAACGTACCTGGGGTCCCAGGGTTTTCCTCACAGCTTATCCAGGCTTGCTTCCTACTTCATAATCATTCACCAGTAGAATTTGATTTTTTATCTTAATTACCAAATAAAATACCTACCTGCAAATACAGACACATTATGGGTTAAGCACTGACACATAGACTGGAGAATTACCTTCAGTTTATTCATCATTCAAATCACCTAGGAGTCTTTTGAGACTGAGCATGAGCAACAGGGAACTCAACTGGTCCTCAGGAGCCTCATCAGAGTGGAAGGGTGTGATCAACAATCACTCAAAACCGAACAAGGTCGCCTGGGCAGGCAAAGGAGTAGACTTACTAGTGAAAACTAGGAAAGACAAAGTAAGAATTCACATGAGAAAACCTGCATGTTTATCATGACATGTTAACAGAATGAGCATTTACATGAGAGAACCTGCATGTTTGTCAAGTCGTAATAGTTTATAAAACCTTTCCCCCTAATTAGACTAGTCTTAGTTACTGGATTCCCACATAATTTAAACAAGGGTATTTTTCTGAGTAGCCTCTGAATTTTGTGTTAAATGAGCTTCATTTTTATTTTGGGAGGCATCTGACTTAAAAGTATGTTTAGTTAGTTTTAAATATTCAAAGGAAAGTTGTGGGCTATTGAAGTATTTACTTACTCAGTGTCTTCTTTATTTTCCTTATGACTTGCTAACTTGTCCCACAAAACTCATTCCTCCAAGGGGTAACTATTTTATTCCTATCATTCCATTGTAACAGATCAGTGACTAAATGCTTGAACTGCAGAATTACTGAAAATGCAGGAGGATTATCCTCTCAGAAAATAAATCCAAACCTGGAGGTCTTGATAAAGGGAATGAAGTGTGTTTGCCGTGAACAACTCCAATCAAATGTCAAAAAGGCGGTGGATAAATGGTGTTGCTAGGAGATTAAACACATTGTTGCTAGCTGAACTCTGCTCAGTGAACTCTTATTTTCTTGTTAAGCATGTTCATCAATGCCAGATTTCATTATGTTGCCGACAGGTGAAGTCACTAAAACCCGAAAGGTATTGTAATAAGGAAGTACATACAATACAAAGTACCCTAAACTCATTGTTTGTAAACATGGTTTTGAAGAAAAACCCATGACAGGGAACATAATGGTTCTCTTATGTTGAAAAGATTGTTTTTCCCTGTTTGAAAATGTAGGTCTTCATTATTTATCGCTGAGTTTGAAACTTATACTCTTCAGTGCCAGACTTCTGCCTGTCCTGTATAATGATTTCTGATGGTCCCAGTCACTAGTAAAAACAAATCAGAAAGAATTGACAACATTATCTACTCCATGTCATCAGGAGAAGAGTTAGTCAAAGTCAGCTCTATATTTGTTTGAAGGACAGAAAACCTACACCAGTGGAATAAAGTCAAATTCAGTGTTTGGGAAATCTTAAGGGTTACCTCAGTCTATTTGAAATCACTTCTATGAAGACAGGAATGACACACTTTCTCTTTTGTACCTTTTTTTAATCTATTACAGAATAGTACAAACTCTCTTAAGGCATAAAGTGAAAGAATCAGGTCTTAGATCCGTTGTTAAGAATTCCACTGGCTATTCTCCCATGCGTCTCTCATTTAGAGTCCCAATAGGATGCCTTCCCCTCTGTCCCAGTTTCCTGGTAACTGAAGGCTTTCGTGGGACATGCCCCTTGGGCTAGTATGCAGATATAAGTGAGTATATACCATTTGATTCTTTCTGCTTCTGGGTTAACTCACTCATTATGATCATTTCTAGCTCAATCCATTTGTCCACAAATTTCGGGAATTCGTTGTTTGTAATAGCTGAGTAGTATTCCATAGTGTATATGTGCCACAGTTTCTTTATCCACTCTTCTACTGAGGGACACTTAGGCTGTTTCCATGTTCTGGCTATTATGAAAAAGGCTGCTATGAACATGGTTGAGCAAATTTTCTTGTTGTGAGACGCATGGGAGAATAGCAAAATAAAAGGATACAGAGGGTCCTAGAAATCTACAAGTAGAACAATATGATAGGCAGATTTGGACCCAGGGGTCCCGCTCAAACTAAGGCACCAGCCAAGGACAATACAGGAGGTAAACTTTAAACCCCTTCCCAGATTTAGCCAATGGTCAGAATATTCTCCACACTTGAGTGGAGAGTGTGATATGACTTTCTCACGTACTCTGGTGCCTCACATTTGACCATGTCCCCTGGAGGGGGAGACCTGGTGGCACTCAGAGGAAGGACAGCAGGTAGCCAAGAAGAGACTTGATACCCTATGAGAATATATAGGGGGAGGTAATCCCCCTCAGGAACAGTCATAGGGGAGGGGAATAAGGGGAAAAAGGGGGGGGGGAGGAATGGGAGGATACAAGGGATGGGATAAACATTGAGATGTAACAAGAATAAATTAATAAAAAAAAAAAGAAAAGAATTCCACTGGCACAGTAGACCTGTTAAACAGCAAAACAACAATTCAGGAAAGGTGATGGCAACTACAGCTGCTGGAAACCGAAGAAGCAGCAAGAACCTCACAGTGTTCCCTGGAAGGGTTCTATGTAGGAGCATCTCAAATGGGGAGCAATGAACACCCAAATAATAGGAAATGACGCCAAGACAAAAATGTGAAAAAAGACAAGTCTCTTGTTTTGGCAAACATATATATCCTCTCAGAGTCTGTACTGGGATGTTTATCAGTTGGCAAGGACCATGCCACGGCAAAGTCGGTTCCTCTTCTAGTTGACAAAATTCACCTTACAAGTCTGTTTCCAGTGAAAAAAACGCTGCACACCCTCACAGAAGTCTGTTTCACATCATTCCAAACTTGGGATCAAAACAAAAAGGTATTGACGTTCGCTATAAACCACCCCTACACCATGCCATTGAGGGGATAGTCAAGACCATCCCCCCAGACTGATGCATATCTAATGCCTAGCTAGTTCACTGTCAAGCCCTGCTCCTGAACCTGTACCACTTCTGGTATAGCCCCTCTTCTGTTATTAATCTGGACATCATTGCCTTATCCAAGCCTGGAAGTAAACCATGACTGCTGGGTGATACTGAGTCAAGTGCGTAAGTTGCATGAGGATCCATTAAAAGGTCAAAGCAACATGGTGGGACCTGTGGAACACACCCTGCCGATTTATACCATAGCAGCCAATTGGCAAATCAGATTCACTGACCAAGGCAAGTCTGCCACCAAATGGAATTCTGGTGAGACTCGGAGATGACACAGTAACTGGTTATGACGAGGGCATTATTCTCAATACAACCCTTCATCCAGCGGCTGAGCACAGGGCACCATCTGGCCCAAAGCAGGCTCTACTACCCACTAAGGCACCACCATAGGCGTTTATGCCTAGCAATGGCTGAGGAACTCTGGCTGGGATCTGGACCCTGTGAATATTTATGGACACCAGAGTCGAGTGCAGTTTCTATAAATAGGTGATTTCAATAAGTGACAGGTAAGTGTTCATGTTGCTATGGAAGCTGATGTTGTTGTAGACACACAATTTGAGATTTTTGGGGATCGACCAGGGGAGAAGCTGCTGGGAAGAGGAAAGTGAGGACTAATGCAGCTGATTATTAAAGGAGACACAAAGAGGAGCTCTGGGTACTTAAGAATCTTCCTCAAGAAGTATACTATACATAGTTTTTTTCTATAATGTATTCCTTATATGCAATCAAATTGAAACTCAGTAATGTAGCCAAATCTGATCCGTCATGTATAAGGCTCATAAGGAATCTGTTATGGTAGTCTGAAACTTCCATTAGAGATTTTGAAAATTGCCCTATGGTGTCAATATTAAATACAAAACAGTGTCCCCTATAAATTGGAGAGGGAAGTGATATAACTCTAATTACAGGACACATTTATGTTTTCCTGAAAAAAAAAAAAAAGTCCTCCTTGCACAATTGCTGGTGTTAAATATACTAGTGGAAAAGGAAAAATATCTGCTATTGGAGGAGGCCAAATCGAAAAACTAATATGTAAGAACTAATTATAGTTACATCTCCCTGGAATAACACAGTAATTCCCTAGTCTCAAGAGTGAGGATGTTGAAATAAAGACATTAAATATATGAGCTGATGAACTCACTTCTGAGTTTTATCTGCTTCTCATTTGCTGTGATGCTTGAGGTTTTCTTTCTTTAAATAGGCTTATGTAGCATGTGCAATCCACAGTCATAAATTGTGTGTAATATACTTACTTTCCAAAATTAGTTTAGTAGCTGTCCTAATATTTTATGTTTTATAATGCTGGTGAAAAAACAGTTTAGGGAGTCTTGAATAGTTTCTCCAGTCAAGCATGTTGATTACCTCTTTGCCTAAAATAAACGGTACCTGATACTAGTTCTATAAGATAATTAAATTTCATTCCTCGAATATACACATAAACCCTGAAGAAGATGAATTTGATTTAAATAAAAATACATTTTTGGCATAGTTTGCTGTGTAAATGTTGATACATCTTATAAGCAAACAAAGTAGATAGCATGGTTCTGGATGAAGAGCTGTCTTACTCTCTTCCCATCTCTTTATTTTACAGCAGGTTAACTTGCAAAAGAAAAGGACATGTGTTAGCTGAAAAGTCTGTGTTTATCTGTGTTAGACATTCTAAAAAGAGTTATGTATTGTTCAGTGTTAGATATTCATAGCATAGACTTTG
Organism: Acomys russatus; assembly: GCF_903995435.1. Taxonomy (NCBI): domain Eukaryota; kingdom Metazoa; phylum Chordata; class Mammalia; order Rodentia; family Muridae; genus Acomys; species Acomys russatus. Next base: position 42,606,679 of record NC_067167.1, read on the forward strand.
AAATAGCTTATTAAAATCAACAGCAGCAGTTGAATATATTTGAAAAAAACGAGATTAATACATTCCATTTGGCCAGAAATAGCATACATTTTATATTATTTGTATTTACTGGAGATATGTGAAGAAATATAAACTGTTAGTGTTAGCTAATGATTTGACAGAATAAATGTGCTTTGATTACCATACCTCTTGGAGTGATCCACCCCCACACCGCAGGATCATTTTATGTGTCAGTTAAAGCTATTGTTCCACACCAGAAGATAAAGTCCAACTTAAGACATTTTAGAGGTTAGCTTACATTTTTTTTACATCTTAAACTCAGAAATCCAATTTAGTCCTTAATTCTCCTATATAATAATAGAAGATTTCACTTTAATTTACTTTTTGAAACAATTATATCTGGATTTGAATAAGTCAAACTCCTGCCAATGCAATAGCCCAGAACTACGAACCCTTCTTATCTCAGGGCAATGGTTCAATGTAGTAAGCTATTCCATTTTATTTTATTTTTTATCAAATAACGACATTTGTTCTATAAAGCAATAGAAGTAAGGCTTTAAAATAGATAAGGTTTTCTTATTTTTAACCCATTTTTAAAATAATTTGATTTAGGAAATAAAGTAGTATAGCTATGAACAAGATGGGATTTTAGGAAAGAGAAATATCCATCCAATTTAAACACTCTCATGGGCTCTGGGGCATAGGCCATCGGTAGACTGCATATTAAGCATTAAAGGGCTCTGAACCCAACTGTAAGCATTAGAAAAATAACGCACACCTTTAATCCCAGCACTCAGGAGCCAGAGGCAGGTGGACCACTGTGAGTTTGAGGGCAGCCTGGTCTACAAAGTTAGTCTAGGACATCCAAGGCTACACAGAGAAACCTGTCTCAAAAAACAAAAAAACAAAAACCAAATGGCTCAGAGGTTAAGAGCACTGACTGTTCTTCCAGAGGTCCTGAGTTCAATTCCCAGCAATTTCATGGTGGTTCACAACCGTCTATAACATGATCTGATTCCTCCTTCTGGCCTGTGGGTGTACATGCAGGCAGAGCACTGTATACATAATAATAAATAAATAATTTTTTAAAAACAAAAATGAAAACACACAAAAAAGAAAAATACAACTACCACAACAAAAGTAATCTTAAAAAGACCACTGTGAAGCTATTATTTTCTAGTTATGCTAAATGTGTTGATATGATTGCCTATATGAGCTTTGAGAAGCCCTTGGTGTGGTGGGATGTTTAAAGTTCTTCACATGATGAAGAGCATAGAATGATTGTTTAAACTGTTAAATATGTACTTGTTCAGAAATTATGGAATAGACTCACCTTCCCCTGTACTCAAAGGTAGAGCCTCCCTCTGTGAGCCATTTGTTTCACCACTTAGTTAAAATGGTTCAAAAATACATACAGTATAGATGTGAGTGGCCCCTCCTCATACCTAGCATCATAAAATCCAGGGAGGGCTGTTTTTACAGGCATGTTTGAAGGAGATACCCATTCAAAAAATAGCATGGGTTCTCACGTTTCTATCTTTTTAATTTTACCACATTTCCTGAGATCAAAGATGTATCCACCAGGGTTTTGTTTTTGAAAAAACACATATATATTGAGGACTTTTTGTTATCTTTTCAGAATTTTATTGTTCTGCTGTGAAAAGCAGCCAAAAATGAATAAGAAAAGGAAAAAGAAAACATGTATCTAAGGGGGAAATGGCAGCAAACTTCTTCATGGCAGTTACAAATCTATTAAATAAGGTGATAAGAATGTCTTTGTGTACTGATACCAATGCATAAAGGAGTCTTAGATTCCATTAAGCACAGCATTTCATGCATGTGTGTAACACAATTTCTGTGATGTTGCTATTTTGCAAATAGGTTAGGGATTAAATTATGAGCCCTTCTTTCTGCATGAATTCATATTTTTATTTTCGCAGAACAACAGTTTTCTTCTTTTCTGTTGACTCACTTAATAATATTTCTGAATAATTGATATTTATGCTTTTGTACTGTTGTTACACTTTCACTTTCCTTTCAAACAAAAGTGCATTGTTAATGGCAAAGCAAGCAAGAAAGACAGGAAACCTGGCAGGAGCTTGGGGAAGGGAAAAGCAGCTCCCTTGCCCCCTACCTGGGCCTCCTTTATTTCTCCTGGTGACAAGTGAGTCAAAAATTTGGACAAATTACTGAAGACTATTATACCCAGAAAGTACATATTAAAACTGTATATATGTCCTGAAATCACATAGAAGATTATAAAACAATTTCTGGTGCACCATGCTGCGAGTCAAATGTACTCTTGATTCTTTTCAAGACCTGTTTATATCAAATAAAGCTTTGATCATGTTGACTTTTTTCATTTACACTTATTCTTGTCTCAGGGACCAAACTTCCTGCCGAGTCCAGTCAGAGTCTTAGGGATGGGGCTGCCTACCAAGTCCAGCCAGGGGCTCTGGGCCCAAACCACACTCTGAGCTCAGCTAGGTTCTCTGGGGCCAAACCACCTGCAAGCTCAGCTAGATTCTCTGGGCCCAAACTGCCTGCCACGTCCAGCCAGAGTCTCAGGGCTGGGACCACGCCAAGCTCAGCTAGAGTCTCAGGCCCCAAACTGCCTAAATTTATTCACTTAGCATCCAAATCATAACCCCCATCCTAGTTACCTCCCTGTACCACTCCCCCTCCCTCCCTCTTCTATCTCTGCCCCTCCCCTAGTCCTCAAGAGACTGGGGAGCCCTTCTTTCCTATCAACTGACATTAGCCTACCAAGTAGCATCAGGACTGAGTGCCTCCTCTTCCTGATAAGGCAACCTACCAGGGAGAAGTGGAGAAGGAGCAGGCAACAGTGTCCATGGCAGAGACAGCCTTGCTCCCCTTACAAGGGGACATATGTCTTCTTGATGCATGGTCCTTGTTTGGTGCATCAGTCTTCAATGCCTGCTCCCCCGCCCCTTGGCCCAGGTTTGATGGCTCTGTTGCTCTTCCTGTAGAACTCCTGTCCCCTCTAGTTCCTTCTATCCACCCAGTGTTCTTCAGAAACTTGAAGATTTTTTAAAGAAATCTTTTACTTGCCAGGGTATAATTACAGCAAGATATGTTCGTTTTTTATGGCTATCTAGAAGGGTGTGGTTTCCCTATTTTTTCTCAGTCCCTTTGTCTTTTGTATATGGGAGGGCTTTTATTTATTTATTTATTTTGAGTTAATTTTGTATCCAGCCCCTATTCTGAATGTGTTTATCAGTAGTAGGAGTTCCCTGGTAGATTTTTTGGGGGGGGTCACTTATGTATACTATATTATCATCTATGTATAGTGATACTTTGATTTCTTCCTTTTTAATTTGTATCCCTTGATCTCCTTTAGTTGTCTTGTTCCTCAGTCTAGGACTTCAATTACTATATTGAACAGATACAGAGAGAAAGGTTAGCCTTGTCTTGTTCATGATTTCAATGGAATTGCTCTAAGTTTCTCTTCATTTAGATGATAGCTATAGGCTTGATGTGTATTTCCTTTACTATGTTTAGGTATATGCCTTATATTCCTAATATTTCCAAGACTTTTAACATGAACAGGTATTGGATTTTGTCAATTTTGTTTTGTTTTGTTTTGTTGGCATCTAAGGAGATAATTATGTTTATTTTTTTCCTTTCAGTTAGCCTATATGGTGGATTACATTGATGGATTTCACTATATTAAACCACCCCTGCATGACCAGGATGAAGCATACTTGGTCATGGTGGATGATATTTTTGATGTGTTCTTAGTTTCAGGTTTCAAGTATTTTATTGAGTATTTTTTAATCAATGTTCATACGGAAAGTTGGTCTGAAATTATCTTTCTTTGATGAATCTTTGTATAGTTTAGGTATCAAGGTGACTGTGACCTCATAGCATGAGTTTGGTAATGTTCTTTCTGTTTCTAGTTTGTTGACTAGCTTGAAGAGTATTCATATTAGGTCTTCTTTGAGTGTGTGGTAGAAATCTGTGCTGAATCCATCTCTCCTTAATATTTTTTGGTTGAGAGACTTTTGATGACTGCTTTTTATTTCCTTAAGAGATATAGGACTATTTAATTTGTTTACCCTATCATAATTCAACTTCGGTAAGAAGAATCTATCAAGAAAATTGTCCATTTTATTTAGACTTTCAAATTTCGTGGCATATAGTCTTTTTCAGTAAGAACTAATGACTCTTTGGGATTCTTCTGTGTTTATTGTTATGCTGTCCTCATTTTTGATTTTGTTGATTTGGATAATTTCTCTCTGCCTTTGGTTAGATTGGCAAAGGATTTGTTTATCTTGTTGATATTCTCAAAGCACCAGCTCTTGGTTTCATTGATTTTTTCAGTTGTTCTCTTTGTTTCTAATTTGAGAAAGACTCCATTGTATAGTATAAATATGCAACATTTTTTGTTTTAATTTTTTGTTTAGGAACATCTAGATTTTATTTATATATTTATTTATATTTTATTTTATTTTAAACAGGGTTTCACTATGTAGTTCTGGCTATTCTGGAACTGATCTGTAGACCATGCTGGCCTCAAACTCAGATATCCACCTGCCCCTGCTTCTCAAGTGGCTGAGACATAAGGCATGCAGCAGCATGCCCAGCTAGGTTTCATTTGTTGTTTTTTTTTAGTTTTTGTCCTTCCTGGATATTATGAATAGAGCATCAACGTACATGGTTGAGCAGGAGTCTCTCTGGTAGCATGAAGCACCCTTTGGTTATATGCCCAAGAATGATATAAATGAATCTTGAGGTATAAAATTAGCTTTATCCTGAGGAACAACCACAATGATTTACACAGTGGCTATATGAGTTTGTATTACTACCAGAAATACATGAGTTATACTACATGTTCACCACCTTGTGCTGTCACTCATGTCACTGATATTAACCATTCTGACAAGATTCATATGGATTCTCAATGTTTTGTTTGCATTTCTCTGTTAATGATGTTGAACATTTCCTTAAGTGTTTCTCAGTCATTTGTGTTTCCTCTACTGAAAAATTTCTGTTTAGATCTGTACTTCATTTTTTATTATTTATTTGGTTTTGTACTATATAGCTTTTTGAGTTCTCTACATATTTTGCATATTACTCCTAAAATAAATGTGGAATTCTTATACTGATAACTGCACGTAGAAGTTTACAAATAGAACCATACTTATCACTCTACACAAAAGACAACTCCAAATGGATCTAATTCCTCAACATAAAATCACTGAACCTGATAGAAAAGAAAGTGAAGAATAGCCTTTAATATATGGGTATATGAATAAACTTTTAAATAGAACGTCATTAGCACAGACACTAAGATCAATAATTAAAAAATGGTACTTCATGGAACTAAAAAGCTTCTGTAAGGCAAAGACACCATCATATGGACAATTAATCAGTCTACAGAATAGGAAAAGACTTTTCAAACTCCACATATGTAGTCTTAACTATACAGTTTATGCAGTTCACCAACTTTTATTTTTCTCTCTCCCCCTAACTTTCATGTTTATCTTTTCAATTTATTGAAGGGACCTATTGATTCATAATTATTTAAACTATTAAATATTGCTGACTATGAAAATACTGGGTTCACGGGCTTTCCATCATTATATTAAAATACCTGAAAAATCTATTCAGTAACATGGATGGTTAATTCTGGCTCATAATTTCAAAAAGTTAAAGGCACCATTGACCAAATCATGGACTTTAACCTCGATATGTCAGAAAAAATGGAAGTGAGATGTGTAAGACAAAATGATAATCAATGCATCTAAGAAATAAAAAGAGAGAAAAATCTTAGTATTTCTTAGAACTTTGGGAAGTTCTAGCAATGACCTGAAATCTCCTATGGGGTTTCACCTCTTACAGACCTCAGCTACAATAATTAGGACCAAGTATTTGCACAGCAACTAAGATACAAACAAAAGCATGTGATTACACATAGAAGGACTACCACATAGTGATAGCTGCCATCTCCCAATTCTTCTTTGAAGTCAAAGATAAACAAAGCAAGAAAGGGAAAAAATGAAATGAAGGAAGCTGCATCCTGGTACTCAAGCGCATGGAAGATGATGTTCCAACATTATAGAGAGCTCTGACTGAATGTTCAGGCAGCAAACTATCTCTGTCATTTTTTTTTCACTTTGAAAGCTGCTAACCTGCACTTCCTGTTTATTCAGGTAATTAATTTTACTCCTTCTTAAGTCTCTGATGGAGCTGAAGACCAGCTAGACTAGTTTTACAATTAAGCTTAGTTGTGTACGGGTTAAGATGCTTTTAAGTCTAGATAGATGTCTAAGTTGATAGAGATGAGATATGATAGATAAAGATTTACATTTAAATTCCAGACTCACCAAGATAGGAAAGATGATTTCTACAGTCAACCACATTTAGTTTGTAAGCAGGCTGAGGTTTGCATCAGTCTTCAAATGAAAATTATTAATCATTAATCACCATCTTATAATGTATTCTCGTTTCTGTAAATGGCATTCCTTTTTATTCTTAAAAAACATATTTGATTATTTTATTTGGGAAAACTCTAATCTTATGCTGCCTAAAATCTCATCAAATTGTAAAGTCTAATGTATAATATTATGTCTTAAAATCACCATTGACCTCATTGGAAATCATACCGTACTTTCAAAAATATTTTACATATACATGTATATTATATATACACACACACACACAATGAACTACGTACAGCAAGAAGAACCATGACATAATCAGGAATTATATAATTGTTGCAATCTTTGTATTTTGGCTCTTTGTATTTGGCAGCCTTGAGAAAACATCTTTCCTATCTTTTAAAAAAATTTTTTTTATTTAATTTATTCTTGTTACATCTCAATGGTTATCCCATCCTCTGTATCTTCCCATTCTTCCCTCCCTCTCATTTTCTCCTTATTCCCCTCCCCTATGACTGTTCCTGAGGGGGATTACCTCCCTCTGTATATTCTCATAGGGTATCAAGTCTCTTCTTGGTAACTGCTGTCCTTCCTCTAAGTGCCACCAGGTCTCCCACTCCAGGGGACAGTTGAGTGGAGAGTGGGATATGACTTTCTCATCTTTCCTATCTTGATGCATCTAAAATTCTGAGTGTAAATCAATATCTATCATATCTTGTCATTATCAACTTAAAACATCTATGTAGACCTAAAACAGACCAGATAGTTTAGTTTTAAATATCATGGGTTTAATTAATGCTTTTCACCAATTATATTGGGAACATGTTAAAATATAACTGTATGAACAAGGAGTCTAGTTTTGTTACTGTGATATTACAATAATGACTAATTTTCAGGATATTTTTCTTACTTTAGACTGATTGTCATCTTTCTTACATTTGACTAATAAATTAGAGTTACATGAACACAGAAATTATATGACATTGTGATGACTAAGGTTTTACACACATGTCACAGAGCGTTGACCCTGTTCTGTGGAAACTGAACTCAAGTTGGACACAGGCAAAACAGCCCACAAGGACGTCATTACTCTGCTCTTCTCTGCTGCATGAGGAAGAACTCATAAGTCATTCTGAAAAATTGGAGGACTTGTGAGAACAAGAAGAATAGTGGCTCAGGGTCCTGAGCGAAGATGACCCAGATTTTTAGTGTGACCAAACGCTTGATAGATGATATGATTCAATTGCCTCATATTGCAAGCCTAGAAATGTCTATTCCTGTCAGTTATAGGACCTGGTGTTGTCCAATGCAACTCAAATAGAGCCGGCAGTAAGAATGAAAAAGGAGCATGAAAGTGCAAAACTGATTACAACTGTAAATACTAATAATCATTTCAGTGGATATATAAGTATTAGTAATATAATGCATTGTCATTTAATAATGGGCAGATAGTATGGTATGTAATATAAATACATAATAAAATGTCATGTGAATTGAATGAGCAAATTTTTTAGTAGAATTCCATGTATGTGAATCACTGAGAAAAGCCTTATTATGTTAGAAGAATCTGTGTACTTGTTTCACTTTGTTTGCTTTCTTATGAGGAGGAAGATAAATTACTAAGAAGCTGGAGGCCCATGAGATGCCAGATAAGTTCCAGTTCTCAGCCAAGGCCACTGTGATATACGGCACATAGATGGTCATTTTCCTGTAATAATCAAACTGTACAATATGACTTTTGCATTTTCCATTCTTATTATAATTTTAAATTATTTTTCAAAAATATTCAAAGTATTTACATTGAAAAAATAACTGTTTCATGTAAATGGAAGTATTTTACCTTAACATTTGTGAATGCTGCAACTTTTGCTGCAAATGAAAGCTAACTATCTCTAAAGCATAATCTTTGGTCAAAATAATTATACAACAGTTAAGAGGTTAAGATTTTTCAAAATATGAGAAACATAATCCAATGTAGCTACAGATATAGCTATAATTTTCCTTCTAAAATTCCAATGTACAAAATGACTGTGTTTTTATACATATGTGTGTTTGACAGGAACACGTGTGGATATGTACTGTGTATACATGAAAAGGTTTGTATGCTCATTGGAGCTCATGTGTGAATATGTTACATTCATGTGTGTTTGTGTATTACAATGTATATGTGGAGATATATTCATGATTTATGTATAAATAGGTTCATGGACTGTGTGTGCATGAATGCATCTTTGTTCCTCTATGTGTGAGTTTTTCTTGTGTTTATATGTTCAAGCATATGCAGTGTTTTCTGTGCACATCCTGTATTTACATATGTGTGTGTGTGTATATATATATATGAATGCTTGTATAATAATCTAAAGTTTCTGGGAATTGTTAATGAGACTAAAATCTTACCTTTTCTATATGATGGTTCTTAAGGGTCTTCTGATACTACCTCATTGTGATTTGAAAGCTTTTACTGCAACTGCCTGCCACCTATTTAATGATGTTTACCTGGTCTGACTTCAGTTCTTAAACTGTTTACTTACACACATATACTAATAAAGTTCCTCACTGGCTGAATTAAAAATTAAATCAAGGTTATAATAACTATGAAACTATTAACTCTCCTAATTTCAAAGCAGAGGAAATAGATAAATAAAATGGAAATGTTTAGAAAGCCAATAATAACTTTATATTTACCAGTGTGGATCTAAAATCAGTAATATGAACATTAGATGGTCCCAGTTTTCTGAGAAAGCACCAGATTAATTGGAAATAACTCTTACTTTCAAGGTAACAAGTCTCAGATAAAAGATCATTTAAATATGTCCCAGAAAATATCCAGATTGACAAGACTCCATGACAATTTACAGTAATGTATTTATGGAAGAATGCAGCATGCTCTTTGCATTTATAGACGTCAAGAAGACTGGAGTCTGTGAGACATTTGGCAATTCTCAGCTCTGGGCACTCACCTATAAACCTTAATGCTCCAATGTCTTGAAAAGATTTTCAGGAATCACAATGCAAGGAGGGAAGATCATAGCATTGAAAGTCACATTCTTCATCTTTTTTAAAATTTTATTTTATTTAATTAATTTCTTCAGGTTACAACTCAATTGTTATCCCATACCTTGTATCCTCCTGTTCCTCCCTTTCTCCCGCTTTCACCCTATTCCCCTCCCCTATGTCTGTGACCAAGGGGGACTTCCTCCACCATTATATGGTCAAAGGCTATCAAGTCACATCTTGGTAGCCTGCTTATTCTTCCTCTGAGTGCCACCAGGCCTTCCCACCATGGGGAAGTGGTCAAATATGGGGCACCAGAGTTCATGTCCAAGACAGTTCTAGCTCTCCAACCAACTGTGGAGAATGTCCTGTCCATTGGCTAGGTCTGAGAAGGGATTCAGTGTTTACTGCAAACACCATACAACGAGGACATTTGTTCAACTGTGTTCATAGCATCCTTATTCATAAAATCCAGAATCTGGAAACAACCTAAATGTCACTCAACCAAAGAATAGATAAAGAAACTGTGGTACATTTACACAATGGAATACTACTCAGCTATTAAAAGCAAGGAAATCTTGAAATTTGCAGGCAAATGGATGGACTAGAAATGATCATCCTAAATGAGGTAATCGAGACCCAGAAAGACACCCATGGTATATACACACACGCAGATATTAGCCCAAAATATCTCCTATGAGACACTCCACCAAGAAGGAATCAGGACAAATACTGGGACTTGAAGCTGGACTTTGGGTGGAATGCTGAGAATTGTAGGGAAGGTGGAAGGTCCATCAGAGCTGGAGCTCCACAGAGACCATCAACGCCTGTAGATCTGGGTACAGGGGCCTGCACAAACTGATGCACCAACCAAGGACAAAGCAGGCAGAGAACCTAGACCCTGTTCAGTTGCAGGCGATAGACAGCTGAATCTTCACAGAGGGTGGGGTTTGGGGGCTGCTGCTGAACCTCTGATATGCACTCCGATGCCCACAATTTGGTCTCCGTCCCTTGGAAAGATGCCCACACAGGCACACAGAGGAAGAAGAGGTACACTATTCTGATGAGACCTAACAGGCTGTGGCCAGACAGTGGGGTAGAATGCCCCACACCATCAGAGTGGCATAGGGCAGGAAAGGGAGGGGAGGTGGGAACAAGAAGGTAACAGCAAAGGATAACATTTGGACGTAATGTGAATAAATTATAATAAAGAAAATATACATTAAAAAATTAAAAAGATCAGATGTCAGACAAGAAACTTTTAGTCCAAAATGTTGTTTATTCTAGAATAGAAAGTTTCTTTAAATGCATAACAGTTAAAAAATAATTTTTTTTGTGGACAAAATAACTCCTTACTTATTACACAAGCTGTTATACCTAACCAATTTTGTATCTTACATCAATAGAATATGTGTGTGTGTGTGTGTTTTGTGTGTGTGTGTGTGAAAACATATAGAAAAGAGAGGAAATCATTTTTCATACAATATAGCTTGATCATGTATTGCCCTCCCCCAACTCTTCCTAGATATTTTCCAAGTACCTAGCTTTATGTCTTCTTTTTCTCTATCTTTTTAAAGAGAGCTATCAAACAAACAAAATAAAACCATAATAAAAACTCAAAATAAGAAAGATATAAAAATTACAACAATTATACACACACATACTATTTGAAAATATTAGAAATGTGAAGCTATGTTGTACTAATAAAAGACAGAATGAAATATTAGTATGTAATCTTAACCCTAACAGAATTTATTCCACTAGAGTTTCTGCTTTGTCAATAATTATCAATGAATCTTTCAGATACAACCAAATATCTGAAATTCAGAATATAAAACCTGGCATTGTGTTTGCTATTTCCTAGCCATGGGTCTTGAAAGGCATGAAGGCAATAAGCTTAATGAGTAGTCTTACATTTTAAAAAATATGACTGTGTACATTCTTACATAAATATACATTTCAAACAATGGTTATTTCTTGTTTACATCTATCTCTCTCTCAACACACACACACATGCATACATGTACACATATACCTACATATTAATAAAAGTAAAAGAAGCTATCAACTTGAAGTGAGTAGAAATTGGGAAGTTTAAGGTTGAGGAGGTTATCTTGGAGGAAATGTAAGGAAGAAAGAGAGGGAAAAGTGATCTAATTCTATTTCAGTCAAAATACCAATCAGAATGGCTGAGATTAAAAACGCAAGCAACATCTCATGCTGACAAGGATGCAAAGCAAAGGGAACACTCCTCCATTGCTTATGGGAGTACAAACTTGTACAGTGACTATAGAAATTCATTTGGTTTCTTTTTTTCATAAAATTGAGAATAGATATACTTCAAGATCCAACTATTTCACTCCTGGGCATATACCCCAAAACATTCCACCATATCACAAGGACACTTGGGCAATCATGATCATAGCAACTTTGTTCACCATAGCAGAAACGAGAAACAAACTAGATATCCCTCAACTGAAGACTGGATAAAGAAAATATGAAACATTTACACAGTGGAGTATTACTCAGCTATTAAAAACAATGACATAGTTCAATTTTCAGGCAAATGGATGGAACTAGAAAATATCATCCTGAGTGAGGTAACCCAGACCCAGAAAGACAAACATGGTATGTAATCATTTATAAGCTAAGACTTATAACAATGGCAGATATTAACTAACATGAATAGGACCTCACCTATAAGCAGGAAAGACTTTCAAAGAATTATGGAGACAACAACCCAGCCACAAAACTTCTGATGCACAATTATTCCTGCCTACAAGATATGCAGAGGTCAAGACAGAGCAGAAACTGAGGTCAGCCATTGAATGGCCCAGCTTGAGACCCATGACACTATGCATGATGCTCTGTTATGCTTACAGACATGAGCCTAGTAAAGCTGTCATCAGAGAGCTTTTACCTAGAAAATTACTGAAATAGATACAGAGACCCACAGACAAACGTTACATGGAGCTTGGGAATGCTGCAGAAGAGAGATAGGATTGAAAGAGTTAGAGGGATTAAGGAAACTACAAGAATACCTACAGAATCAAATATCTTGGGCCCACAGGCTCTCACAGAGACTAAAGTGCTGACCAGAGAGGTTTCACAAGAAGGACGGAGGCCCTTCACACATGTAACAGTTATGTATCTTGGTCCTAATATGGGAGTCCTAAAAGCAGGAGCAAGTGCTTGTCTGTGACTCTGTTGCTTGCCTTTGTGTCACTTTCCCCTAACTGGATTGCCTTGTCTAGCCTCAACAGGAGAAGATGATCTTATTCTTAGTACAACTGGATATGCCAAGGCTGGCTGGTATCTAGGGGAGGCCTCCTCTTTTCTGAGGAGAAGGGAGGAGCAGTGGATGTGCGTGGTGAGAGGGACAGACTCAGAGAAGAGGAGAGGACAGAAGTTGTGATCAGCATGTAAATAAATACCTTTTAGAAACATATTTTAAACCAGGAACAAAATCAATACAAAAATAGAACAGTCTTAACTATAAAACAATGTCATCCTCATTATAGAGAGTTATTTTACACTTAGTTTCCAGTAACACAACAACAACAAAAATGATTCCTCTTCTTCTTTGAATACATAGGGGTTTTTATTCAAAGGTGTTTGCAATTCCAGTTGCCTTCTACTCAGGTCTTACTCCAGCCAGCCAATGCACTGGCCTAGTCAGGTTAAGCTGTGACAGCGGTAATGTGAAGCAGGTGTGGGTGGCGATCCTTACTGATGTGTACACAGAGCTAGTCAAACAGGAGCACAAGAAGCTACTGTGCCTGGGACATTCATATTCAGATTGATCATACCATTCAGCTTATCCATTTGTCCCTAACAATATTGACTCAATGAGCCATAAACCCTACTTCTTATGTGAGCTCTTTTTTGGGAGGGGTATATATATTGTTATTTCACTTTAAAAGGTCATTCGGAAACTAGAATCTGGAAATAGGAAAATTGTATTGCCACAGTGTGAAGATTAATACATCCCAAGTAAAAAGATGGTCATCTATATTACACATTAGTTAAACATTTTATTAAACTATTGCTAGAATATCTTAATATTATTCTATCCAAGGGTATCATTTGGGGAAACTCAACTGAGGATGTTGGCATATTAATGACAGTTATTTATTCTTATTGCCTACAGCATGTACGTGGCAATGCCAGCTGTAGTGCAGATCACTTCATCACCTCAACTCCCAATACTACAGAAGGAACAGCTAAACAGTGATGCTCACTCTGCCAGTTGCCAGCAATCTCAGGCCTCAGGGCTTAGACCATCACTAGTCCAGTTAAATTATAAAAGTCAGTTATAAAGTTCATGCCTTGGGGAAAGGCTGTACTATGGGCATCTGAGAGGAACCCTGCACACTGAGTTTTTTGGATGTATTGTTAACCTGCGAGTTTGTGCTGATACGTACAAAAAAATCACTTATTAAGCCGTCATATCCTGAATATGAGAACTTGGCATGCCTCAGAGTAGTCATATCAGCAGCCAAATGGTAACAAGCACTATAGTACTACAGCAGTCACAGTTATAGTAAAGTCAGCCTGTAGTGAATGGTGGCATATGTCTGAAATTCCAGGCTGCAGTATCTCGAGCAGCAGTATTCAGAACAAAATCAGTTGCAATTTTATTTTTACTATATATCTACCACTCTAAACTGTAAACTTCCTTTAGACATTTAATAATATTCTCATTTGCATAATTGTCAATGAACGTATGTCTAGGTAGAAACAGCTGTTTAGCTAATTTGTGTACTTTTACTCGCATCCAAACACATTAGTTGATTCGATTTTAATATATTTTATTAATTTATTCATATTACATCTCAATTGTTATCCCATCCCTTCTATCCTCCCATTCCTCCCTCCCTCCCATTTTCCCCTTACTCCCCTCCCCTATGACTGTGATTGAGGGGGACCTCCTCCCCCTGTATATGCTCATAGGGTATCAAGTCTCTTCTTGGTAGCCTGGTATCCTTCCTCTGAGTGCCACCAGGCCTCCCCATCCAGGGGACGTGGTTAAATTTGGGGCACCAGAGTTTGTGTGAAAGTCAGACCCCACTCTCTACTCAATTGTGGAGAATGTCCTGTCCATTGGCTAGATCTGGGTATGGATTCGAAGTTTACTACATGTATTGTCCTTGGCTGGTGCCATAGTTTGAGCAGAACCCCTGGGCCCAGATCTGCCCATCATAATGTTCTTCTGGTAGGTTTTTAGGACCCTCTGGATCCTTCTATTTCCCCATTATCCCTTGCTGCTCTGATCTAGAGTCCCAATAGGATGTTCTCCCCTCTGTCCCACTTTCCTGATAAGTGAAGACTTTCATTGGACATGCCCCTTGGCCTAGTGTCCAGATATAAGTGAGTATATACCATTTGACTCTTTCTGCTTCTGGGCTAACTCACTCATTATGGTCATTTCTAGTTCAATTTATTTGTCCACAAATTTCAAGAATTCCCTGTTTTTAATAGCTAAGTAGTATTCTGTAGTGTAAATGTACTACAGTTTCTTTATTCATTCTTCTACTGAGGGACACTTAGGCTGTTTCCATGTTCTGGCTATTATGAATAAGGCTACTATGAACATAGTTGAGCAAATGTTCTTGATTGCTGGAGCATCTTCTGGATATATTCCAAGGAGTGAAATAGCTGGATCTTGAGGAAGCCCTATTCCCAGTTTTCTGATGTAGCACCAGATAGATTTCCAAAGTGGCTGTACTAGTTTTCATACCCACCAGCAATGAAGGAGGGTTCCTCTCTCTCCACATCCTCGCCAGCATGTGGTGTCACTTGATTATTTAATCTTAGCCATTCTGATGGGTGTAAGATGGAATCTCAGAGCTGTTTTGATTTGCATTTCCCTGATGACTAAGAAGGTTGAGCATTTCTTTAAGTGTTTCTCAGCCATTCAATATTCCTCTGTTGAGAATTCTCTGTTTAGTTCTGAGCCCTATTTCTCAACTGGGTTATTTGGTTTGGTGGTGTTTAATTTCTGGAGTTCTTTATATATTCTAGAGATTAGACCTTTGTCCGATGTAGAGTTGGTGAAGAATTTTTCCCAGTCTGTAGGCTCTCGTTTTGTTCTCTTGACAGTGTCTCCAGCCTTACAGAAGCTTCTCAGCCTCATGAGGTCCCATGACCTTAAGGCCTGGGCTGTTGGTGTTCTGTTCAGGAAGTTGCATCCTCTGCCAATGTGTTCCAGGCTCTTCCCCATTTTTTCTTCTAACTGACCCAGTGTCTCTGGTTTTATGTTGAAGTCTTTGATCCACTAGACTTGCGTTTTGTGCATGGTGACAAATATGGGCCTAGTTGCACTTTTCTACAGTTAGACCAGCACCATTTGTTGAAGATACTATCCTTTTTCCATTGAATAGATTTGGCTTCTTTGTCAAAAATCAAGTGACCATATGTGTGTGGGTTCATATCTGGGTCTTCAATTCGATTCCACTGATCAACCAGCCTGTTGTTGTGCCAGTACCATGCTGTTTTAATTACTGTTGCTTTATAGCACAGCTTGAGATCTGGTATGGCGATTCCTCCAGAGTATCTTTTATTGTACAAGCTTGTTTTAGCTATTCCGGGTTTTTTCTTTTTTCATATGAAGTTGAGAATTGAGCTTTCTTTTTTTTAATTTTTTATTAATTTATTCTTCTTACATCTCAAGGTATCCCATCCCTTGTATCCTCCCATTCTTCCCTCCCTCCCATTTTCCCCTTATTCCCCTTCCCTATGACTGTTCCTGAGGGGGATTTCCTCCACCTGTATATGCTGATAGGGTATCAAGTCTCTCCTTGGTAACCTGCTGTCCTTCCTCAGTGTCTTTAAAAAGTTGTGTAGGTATCTTGATAGAGATTGCATTGAATCTGTAAATTGCTTTGGGTAAGATGGCCATTTTTACTATGTTAATTCTCCCAATCCACGAGCAAGGAAAATCATTACATCTTATGATTTCATCTTCAATTGCTTTCTTCAGAGTTTTGAAATTTTTTTCAAACAAGTCCTTCACTTGCTTGGTTAGAGTAGCTTCTAAACATTTTATATTGCTTGTGGCTAATGTGAAGGGTGTGGCTTTCCTAATTCCTTCCTCTGCATGACTGGCATTTGTAATAGGAAGGCAACTGACTTTTTGAGTTAATTTTGTATCCAGCCAATTTGCTGAGGTGTTTATCAGCTGTAGTAGTTCTCTGGTGGTATTTTGGGGGTCGCTTATATACACTATCATATCATCTACAAATAGGAATAATTTGACTTCCTCCTTTCCCATTTGGATCATTTTGATCTCCTTTTGTTGCCTTATGCTCTGGCTAGAACTTCCAGTACTATATTGAAGAGATATGGAGAGAGTGGACAGCTTTGTCTTGTTTCCAATTTTAGAGGAATTTTCTTAAATAGCTCACCATTTAATTTGATTTTAGCTATTGGCTTGCTGTATATAGCCTTTATTATGTTGAGGTATGTGACTTGTATCCCTGATCTCTCCAAAACTTTAAACATGAATGGGTGTTGGATTTTATCAAATGCTTTCTCTGTATCTAAGGAGAAGATCATGTGTTTTTTTATTTTCAGTTTGTTTATATGGTGGATTACATTGATGGATTTCCATGTATTAAACCATCCCTGCATTCCTGGAATGAGG